>NW_008650858.1:40524-60108 GCF_000695815.1 Acanthisitta chloris
TTCCTGCTTTTGTTGTGATACAACTCTACATCACTTGGAGTAGTTTAGGACCATGGTGCAGTTTCTGGATTTGGGAAATCTAGCAGTTGTTTTACTGGTAGTGCCTCCTGTGTGATCTGGATCAATAGTCATTTCCTTGGGAACCTTGCTTGTTCCCAATAAATGATTGAAGATGTGTTGCAGATTAGCAGCTGCTCAACTTTATAACTAACCATTGGCGTGTCTCTACATCACTTGGAGTAGTTTAGGACCATGGTGCAGTTTCTGGATTTGGGAAATCTAGCAGTTGTTTTACTGGTAGTGCCTCCTGTGTGATCTGGATCAATAGTCATTTCCTTGGGAACCTTGCTTGTTCCCAATAAATGATTGAAGATGTGTTGCAGATTAGCAGCTGCTCAACTTTATAACTAACCATTGGCGTGTCCAGAACTTCTGTAAAATATAGGTTATCAGTTCCTACTATGGCTTTTTTTTTCATGCTCCTCAGCTGAAGTCTGTAAATACTTCACAGACTCTTAAAATTTGTCCTCATCAGGCAAATATGATAACCATTTTTGACATCAGCGGTGGAATCATAGAATTATTTTTTTAGATGATATTCAAAAAGTATTGAATAACTTGGTGTGATACAGTGTTAGAAAGCTGAGGCATTTGCCCCTCACTCCCTCCAGATTTATTGGCCTATATTATTTTAACATATTTGAATTTTAGTTGGTCTGTATGTTCTCAAGGCAACGGATGGAAATAACTGAATCAGTATTCTTTATGACTTCTGGAGGTAAGAGAAAAGTGTTTCTCTTTCGGAGGAGGAATTGCCATAGGAGTAGATTTTTCGGACCTCTTGATTGAGGCTCTCTCACCCTTGGGAAAGAAGACTGCAGTGTGCCAGTTTACGAAAAAATCTGCTGCATTTCAGTTGTCTTGTCTGATGTTGGACAAAACCAAAAGCTAGAATCTGATTCTTCTTTGTGTACTTTGTTTCGTCAATAATGTCATTGTGGTTCCTTGTTATTTGCCTTCTAAATTTTAGACAAAGTAATGCAGTGTTTTACAGACCTGACATTGATCGCCACGTAGCTTTATTTCCTTGTTTTGCCATTGTCTATAGTAACTATCTGAGTTTTGATGAAACGTTTATATCCTCTGAGACTACTGGTACATGAGAGTAGAAATCAAGTATTTCTTGCATTAGATTAGGCTACTCTTTTTTCCCTATGTAAAACCATGCCCAGTTATTATTAGGCTGACAGATAATTACCAGTTTGTTGTATACCAGGCAAGGATTTGTCATAGTGTTGAAATCAATTAGTGACAGTTAATTTTGGCGATTGTAGTGTTGTTGAGCAGCTCTGACTGAAAGCCTTTTTGGATCTAATGTGTTTCAGGACATGGAGATTGTAGCCAACTTCATCTCAGGTGGCTTGAGTCCAAGTCTGGCTGATGCCTTGATTTTTAAGGGCATTTTACTAGTTTAGCTTGCTGGAGGTACTTTCTTCTGCTTTGACATTTGGTGTTTGTCTTCCCATCCTGCGGCTGGGCTGGCTGCAGTAATTCATCTGTTGCAGGGTCAGGCCAACTAACTTCCCTTTGTGGAAAATGTTCAAGAGGAGGATGGAGGAGTATCCAGTTCCTGGCATGACAGAAGTGAAGTGTTTTAGACTTACACTATACATGGGTAAATGCTGCATTTTTTTGAAATCTGAATTTTGAAATTTTGGCTACAAAATTAGAGGTGATGAGTCGTCATAACTTTTGAGCAGATTTGATAGATTTTACTGCTTTTTGCTGTCATATGCATAATGCTTTAATGATTGTGGGTGGGTGTTCCGTCAAACCTTGATTTATAAAAGGGCTTGGGGAGTACAATTGCATCATGGCTTCTGTCAACAGTCTGAGTGTTGAGAATAGCTGTGGCCCTTCAGATAGTGTATACGAAGGAGAAGTGTGGCTTCCTTCTGAGATTGGTCTTGTGATAAAAGCTTCCTGCCTTTCTTGAAAAGAGAAAACAGCATGCAAGTATGCTTTGCTATGGGCCCTGCCTGCACTGCTTGGCAGAAAGAGAGAAATTCTCAGATCTTGGAGGCACTGTGATCATGTCAGTTTTGAAGAAAGATACTTGGGAAGAAGAAATCTTGCTTGTTCAGTTTATCTGATATGGCTTCACTTGCAAACTCTGTTGAGCATTATGCAGCCTGAAAGTGAGGGTTTCTGTTTGTTACTCTCGGCCAAAATAAGAACAGCTTTCTTGAGAAGAGGAAGAGGTTGACCAGTGCTTCCGCCAGTCCTCAAAATATTGTTCTAAGCTCTGAAAGTTTTAGTTCTTCTTAAAAGAAAAAAAGTTGATTAAAAAAAATATTATTCAGAGTACTACATTGCTTTGGTAGTTAAGTACCATTACCAATATAATATATGACTTCCTGAATTTTCTTTCTGATTATTTTGTATTAAGTGGTTTTAATCACTTGCAGTCAGCATCTGATTTACTTAATTTCTTTTATGGATAACAGCATGTGATAAAGTCACAGTTCATTTTTTGTTACGTCATCACCAGAATAGGAATTTTCTTCATCAAAAGCAATGTTGCTCTTGTCTAACATGACTGAAACTTTTCTAGACAGAGGAGGGAGGCATTTTTATAAGCTGCACCAAGAATGAAGGAGTGTTAACCTGTGTGTTCTGTTTCTAATTAGTTCGGAAAGATTGTGTGACATGCACATGTTTAAACAATAAAGTTGGGGAGTGAGTTGAGTGTCTCATTCAAAGTCGATGTAATCTATAATACTGTTTACACTGTGGTGATGATAAATCACAAGTTTGAAAATGCTTTTTAGATTAGATTTGTATTAGTTTAACTCATAACACAGTGGGTAAATTACAATACATGGAAACAAACCAGTTGAGACAAAGAAATTTTTGTTCCATTTGCAAATACTGAGAGCTGCTACTTAAAATTGCTACCAGTGGGAAATGTAAAAGGTGAGGTAATCCCCTAAAGAAAAAGGACTGTGATTGTGAAACACATTAAATGTAAACCTTGTAAAGCTTGTAGGGAATGTGCTGAATTGAATCTGCTTAGAGTTCATGCTAACAAGAAATTCTGGTCAATGAAGGCAGATAAAGGAATTGTAAATGACTGTTTAAATTAGTCTGGAATTCCAGAACATGTGCTTGGATAATATGAAATAAAGCTGTCTAAATATGCAGCTCTCATTAATTTAGTGGTCATAGTGAATGTCTGTGTTACAAGACCCAAGCCTGGTGGAATCGCGTCCTGGTGTTTAAATCTCTGCCATTTTTCAGGGGTTAGAGTGGAGAACAGGGATCAGGGGTCTTTGGATTTTGCTCTGAGTTGTCCCAATAGCTGAGTGAGGAACTGCAGGTGGACCATGAAAGCTCACCTCGGTCTACTTTTACCTGTATTGCAGAAGAGTCAAAATGGATGGACAGGCAAAGATGTGGTAATAAGTGTCAGATTATCAACAAGGCCAAGAGTCTTGTCCTGGGTTGGGACAATCTTAAGCACAAATAGAGTTTGGGCAGAGAATGGATTAAGAGCATCCCTGAGGGGAAGGACTTGGGGGGTGGTTGGTTGATGAGATGCTCAGCATGAATTGGCAGTGTGTGCTTGCAACCCAGAAAGCCAACTGCATCCTGGGCATTCTCCCCCTGTGCTCCACTCTGGTGAGACCCCACCTGGAGCACTGCATCCAGCTCTGGGGCCCCAAGCATAAAAAGGACGTGGACCTGTTGGAACAAGTCCACAAAAATGATGAGTGGGCTGGAGCACATCTCCTATGAAGGCAGGGTGACAGAGTTGGGGTTGTTCACCCTGGAGAAGAGAAGGCTCAAAGGAGATCTGCATGAGGCCTTTCAGTACTTGAAGTGGACTTCTGAGGAAGATGGGGACAGACAATGTACACATGTCTGTGGTGACAGGACAAGAGTCAATGGTTTTAAACTGAAAGAGGGTAGGTTTAGATTAGTGATAAAGAATTTGCTGTAGGGGTGGGGAGGCACTGAAACAGGTTGTCCAGAGAAGTTGTGGCTGCCCCATCCCAGGTTGGATGGGACTTTGAGCAATCCAGTCCAGTGCAGGGTGTCTAGGCAGTCTTTAAAGATTTAATCCAACCCAAAGCATTCTATGATTCCATATCGTGTTGGAGGTCATTACAGCTGTGGTCTCAGAGCAGTGTTGCCCTTCTGTCCTGACACTTGGTGATTACAACCATCCTGGGCTGACCTGTTGTTTCTGCATGTTGTTTTTCCAGCAGCCCCTGGCCAGGCAGCAGAAACGTTCCCCATAGATCGGTTTCAAATGGGATGAAGGGAGATGGTCCATGATGGATGGATGGGTGCATGTGCTCCTTCTCACCATTTTGGAAATGTAAATCTGAAGGGTTTGCTGGCCCTAAATCTTGGGGGAGGGCACTGACTACGTGCAAGTGTGCTTGTATGTTCCTGGTCTGGCCAGAGGTCTTCCAGCTCTTATCTTTTATTCTATCTGGCAGCATTACTAATCAAAAGCATATTCAACAGTTGTCATGTGCTTTCTGCAGGCTGGCTTGCAGCTGTTTGCTGTCCTTCTGCTGTGTGGTTGGAAAGAAGGAAGGTTTTAGCTGGCTTCAGCTGATCATTTCTCAGATGCAGAAACCTCTGCTCTGTGATGGTGGTGGGGCAGGCTTCCTTGAACCTCCTTTTTCTGGCATTTCTGTCAAGGCAGAGGAGATTAAATGACCTATTTCTCCAGTTTCCCATGCTGGTTGCTGGCCTGGTTTGTGGGTAGTTCAGTTCATGAGCATTATACCACTGGATTGGGTTTGGTTTTTTTCCTGGCTTCCTGATACTTGGTTAATTGCAGTGTTGAGCTGTTCAGTCCTTTGTGCAGAGAAAACTAGAAAAAGGTGAAAGTCAGTTACAGGCTGGGACCAGGAATCCCAATGTAAATACCAAGCATTTTTTGAGAGGGGGGTGGCAGGAAGGAAAGGGGGAATAACAGGTAGCGAAGAAATCAGAAGGTAAAAAAAAAAGATCATCTTGGAAAAAGTTACAAATTCCACAACTACAGACTCCTAGGTTCAGATTAAGATAAATACTAATGCTTTTATTTCCTCCAGCAGCATGCACTGCTTGATTGTTTCTGTGCTTCGTTGGTTTGTTGAGCGTGTGCTCTGCAACTTTAAATTTTAAAGCTCTTTTAAGGGGAGGCTGAAGTTCCTGAGCTGAACTGCAGCAGGGAGGAAGATGAGGGTAGCTTAGCTAGTTAGAGGATAGAGGCAAATTGATTCGTAAGGGAAGACATTAACCCTGAAAGTGCAGGTTTAGTTCAGTGACCAAATGGAATTTGTTAGTGTAATAATAGAAGTTACACTGAACTTTGTGTAAATTTGAACCTCTCTTTACCTGACAAATTTGCAAATATTCTCAGGAAGGAGCAAGACTTTAACTCAAAAAGAGTCACTATGCTATTAGTCTTATTAGTTTTAACAGGGGTTTGTTTATGCTGTATTAGTGCTGAATTTTGCAACCCCTCAGACATTGGTTTAGGGAATCAACACACATTTGTTATTTGAGAAAGAAAACCTGTTTTCATACTGTACTTTTGCTGTATAAGGTACATGGCCAGGTGTGTGCTTTGTGTGCACAAACGTTGTATAAGTAACCAGAAGAAAGGGACACCAAGTATTATGGAATGCAGAGGTGGGTGTTTGGTGCAATATTTTCTCTGGGTGTTCACATTCTGAAAGCTGAATTTTGAAAAAAATTAGAAGTTTCAGAAAACAGGTACAAGGCTTTCATGAACTGCTTTATCATGGAATTTAAATTGTTTGGTCTTTATTGAGTTTATGGTTAAGATGCTTTTTATAGAAGCTAAAGGTAAGGAATTATTTGATCTATTAATGGATGACTGTAAAGAACTTGTGTCTTTCAGATGTCAAATATATGCTCATCGACTTATTGTACAAGTAAGATTCTAACATCTCAGTAATGAAGGTAGAGACATTCAGACTCCTTTGAAAAAGTAAGAGATGGAGGTACATGGAATTCAGATCTGAATGGAATTAATTGAATTTTTATGGTTTTTTTTTTTCAGAAAGTAGGAATTTAAATATCTGTCACTTCAAAAGCTTCAATTCATCTATGGTGTTGTATTTTGACATATTTTAAAAATGTTTTAAAGCTATAAAATATACAGGATGTCAGCACATTCTGTGTTGGTATTGTAGTAATTTCATAAAAAGTTGTAACAATAAATACCTCCTCAGGTAGGTTAAATCTGTCATCTGGAGTAAGGTTTAGATGCAGATGGTTGCTTTACACTTGACATTTTGTGGGCAGAATTTTTGAAAAAAAACCAAACAAACTTGAGAAGCTTCTTGTGCATATTCCTATTATTATTGCTTCTGAATCTCACCAAATCTGGGTTTTTTTTTTTAGCATTCATTCTTGTTTTGTGATCGTTAGCTACATAAGGGCTATAACAATAGTTCATTTGCAAAATGTAATCAAGTTGAAAATATTACTGATGATTTCGGATAGACTGTCAATACCATTTTTTAAATGTAATTTGCTTCACATGAAGGATCACAGATTTTAGAGGCTGGAGCTGTCAGCCAACTGTTTTATCCAAGATCAGAAAACCTAACAGGAGCAAAAAACCCAAAAATCTTTTGTAGTATTCCATCCATTTTTGTTCTTATAAACAGTTTACAACATTTTAATTAAATAGATTTTTGTTTTCTGTTGTTTTGTTGGTTTTCTTTAAAATGCACATTTAGAAATAGATGCCAAAGGTTGTCAGGTGATTACAGAGTATGCATTTATAAATTCATTAATTTGCATGAGCAATCTCCTCCACTGCTTGCATTTGCAGTTTTCTTTTGGTAAAACAGTAACTGTTTTGATGAAGTATTATAAGACCCTTTTATTTTTGTGAATACCTAGAAAATTCAAAACATCTGGAATCTAAAGTACTGGTTTTTTTTGGCTTTTTCTGCCATATCCATCAATAATGCACAATTATTTTTCACTTCAGTTCTGGTTAATACAAGTTGTTTACATTTTCATTCATTTATTTATTTATTTTCAATTTCTTTTTATTTTAAACCCACTTGCAAGGAATTTGATCAGAAGTAACTGTTTTCTTGGAGGGAGAACTGTTGGTCATGTTTGTCTGGAGGTGACATTAGAGCTTGCCTGGTGTTACAGAGTGGTCAGATACTGCCATTTCACCTCACATACAGTGTGACACACTACACATTCTTTATAAAGAAGAGCAGTTAGGATTTAGTAAATATCAGCTTGGCTACACATTTATTTCACACTGAGATCACTAAAACCATCTGTTGATAATTTACTGTCAGGAATCTCTGATTCCCATCGCTGAGTAGAAGTATCTGAAGTCATTGCCTGAGCCTGTAATTATTCTTATTTAAGGCTTATGCACAGTGAATTGAATGCAAAAAAAATCTCAAATTTTTGCAGCTTTCTAAAAACTGATTCTAATGGAATATTTAGTGCAGAAGCAGTTCAAAATTAGCTAAATTCCTACTCAGCAGTTTGAGTATAATATTATTTCTTAAATGGACAGTTACCCTGACATGACTAAGGATGTCAGGATAACCATGCATGGTTATCCTGACATGGCTATCAATATTGCCAATAAATTGTGTTCCATAGTCACAGTTACACATCCTAACATAAAATTTAAGATTATTTTAATATTTTCAGCATGTAAAAACTGACATAATTTATGCTGTATTTCTAAATTAGGCAGCATGAAATGGAATTGTGAAAACTTGACATTCAATGGACAAATGTCTAATATAAACATATGCAAGAATTTTAGAAGGTATTTTAAGGATAAGAAAGGGCTGACATTGCAACCAGGTAATTAACCCTGTTCTAAATGGCACATAACTGTGGGTGTCTTGCTTAAGGATACCATGAGTTGTGAACCAGAGGAGCAGTGAGAACTGCTCTGTTGGGTGGAAGTGGGTTTGATGCTGAAAAGTTTGCTAAACTTTTCTAATAGAATCTATTACTGAAGGTATCAAATTATTTTATTTGATAGCCTGTGTTGAAAGATAGTTTGATTTGTGAGAGCAGCGCTCTGCATATTTTTATCAGATTTAATACAATGAAATAACAAACCCTCCTATTTCAATATACTTAATATCTTTAACAAATTATTTAAAATTTTGGCATCTGTGTTCAAGGGATTTAAACTTAATCAGTATTGAAACAAGTTGTGTGATAATATTATGCGGCATAAATATTAACTATTATTATACTAATAACTTTGGTAGATTTGAAGTTAGATACCAAGAATATACCAAGCAAGATGTGTTCAGTAAACTGGATTTTTAGTCAAAGTCAGTTTAATGTTCTGTAGGGATCCCCTTACCCTCAGCAAGATATTATCACATAGAGAATTTCAGAAAGTACATGAGGTATGTGAGCATATTGTTATTTTTTCATGACTGTTTGGGATGCAGCTTTTTTTTTCACTCATACTTTGTGGAGGTTTAATCATGGTGGAGTTTGTCTTTAAAATTTAAGAAGAAATTTGGTGCATTTATATTTTGAATTTTTCCACTCCTGTGCTTATTCCTACATATCCAACAAGTACTGCTTGAATGCCATCAAGATGCTCTGTGTTTTGGGATTTCAGTGTGACTTGGCTTGTCACAGCTAGAAACGGCAGAAGAAGGATGTCCTTCCACTTGGCTGGCACAAAGCACTTCCACCAGTTACAGAGAATTTGAGGAACTGGGCTGTGCTTCTTTGGGAAGCACAGGGAATTTACTGGTTGTCTGTAAATTGCATTTTTTTTCATGGACTTGTCACTGAAAATGCTGTGAAATACTGAAACAGGTTGATCAGAGAGGTTGTTGGCACCTCTGAGCCTAGAGATACTGAAGATGAGCCTGGTCAACCTGGCCCAAGGGGACCCAAGCAGGACAAGATAGAATCACAGAATTGTTTAGGTTAAGATCATCGAGTGCAACCTTTAACCCAGCCCTGCCAAGCCCACCACTAAACTGTGTCCCTAAGTGCCACATTTACACATCTTTTAAATACCTCCAGGGTATTTAACTCCACCACTTCCCTAGGCAGCCTGTTCCAGTGCTTGACCACCTTTGCCAGGATGAAGTTTTTTCCTAATATCCAATCTAAACCCCCGGTGGCGCAACTCGAGGCCATTTCTGCTTGTCCTATCACTTGTTATTTGGGAGAAGAGACTGACTTGGCTGCAACCTTTTTTCCAGGCTAAACACGCCCAGCTCCTTCAGCTGCTTCTCATCAGGCTTGTGCTCCAGAGAGCCTTCACCAGCTCTGCTGCCTTTCTCTGGATACCATCCAGTACAATTCTGTTTGTGCTTGCATTTGCAGGGCAGAAAGGGAGAAGATAGAAAGTGAAGACAGTCCAGGAGGTTTTTTTAAAAAGAAAGTGTTATCGATAAATTTTCATTTTGAGACTGGCAAGATGTTCTTAGCTGATTACTTTTATCATTAGTATGTGTGATGTTGTGATGCTTTGAGTCTTAAAGAACTTTCTGAACAGTTTCATCATGTTCTTCTTCCCTGTAAGACAGTGCCTTTTTCAAATCTCAACACGTTGTTCACAGTTGAGATTTGCTTTGTAGAAAGGATGCGGATCTGAAATATTCTGCTAGTGTCCACCTCCTTTGCCTTAAAGATTACACCAAGAGTAAGCTTCGGCTGATCTCTCTTTTGACAGATGAACTTCTTTAAGCATCTTCTTGGATTTTGCATACCTAAAACCCCAATAGCTCTTTCTCCAGCCTTGTCATTGTCAGCCCATGAATGGCTATAGGTGGCCTCATCGCCCTCCATGCTGTTTGGGTGGGAAGCTGTGATTGTAGTGCTAATCTTCTTAGTGGTGCTCAGCACATGAAGGGTGGCCCACAGGAGGACATCTGTGGTGCTACATTTTCTGTTGCTGTGATTTTTTTCCTTCTTTCTGTATGGTTCTGACATCTGGCATTAACGATGCGAGTACAAGTGTATTAAGAGAGATCTTTTACTAGTAGATGTGAAAAGAAAGTCACACACACCAGTGGTTTTCAAAAGAAGCAAAAGCAGCTTAGCTGTATCGACAGAATGCTCAATTCAGTTGAAACATCCCTAAAAGTGCTGGTGAAAGAAACCAATTTTGGGAAATACAAAAGGTTGTGTGAGGTTCACTTCATCTCTCAGAGAAGAAAGGTTTGAGAAGAAGGATCACAGTGGGGCTCTGCCCTGCCTCATTGTGGGTGTAAATGAAGTACTAGGTTTTGCAGCCCAATGTTCTGGAGTGCACACGTTCATTTACAGGTGTGTGTGGGACACAAAAGGTAGTTAAAAGCTCTTTTATGAAGTTATTTTCTGCAGAAAATTACTTAGATAAGGGTAACCCCTGCTTAATCTGTCTGGGAAGACTGAGGAACTGAAAGATGTCTTTGATATTATATTTGTTGAGATAGAGCTGTCTTAAGGTGGTGTAGCAGGAGCCCAGCAAGTCATGCAGTCATGTAAGCATTGAACTGCTTATTTTTAAAATCACTATCACGAGAGATGATCAGCTATTTATAAACTTGCTAAATGTGATGGTGTTCTTTTTTTTTCCAAACAGCCTGCTAATTACTTCTAAGCATAGATCCTTAAATATTAGAGTATTTTTTTGATTAGAGCCAGATATTAAAACCATGTTTCATTACAGTTGCAATTGAAAACAGCTTCACTACTTGCTGTGGAAACAAGTCTTTAAAACAAATCTGTACGTGTGTACACTGATGTGCCAGTGCATGAATTTAAGCAACCTGTGAGGTTTTTTGTGTCTTTTTCAACCAGCTGTGAGAAAGAAAGGTCGTACAGAACCTATTACAGTTTGTATTAAGTCAGTAACCTGTATCTATGTCAGACGTATGTGCTAATTGTCCCACCAAACTAAAGAAAGGATGGGCCAACCAACACAGAAAGGTGTGCAAGCTAACTGAAGGTTAGCTTAATTTAAGATTGCCCCAAAGTTGTGTTCCCTGTCATTTGCGCCCAGCAGCATGCAAATATTGACACAACTGGTACTGAGGTGAGGGGTCAGGTGCTATTTTTTTCATACTTGTTTGTTAATTTAAGTGTATATTATTAAACAGCAATTTTAAAAATTAGTTTTGTGAGTTGTGAAATATCATATAGATATTTTGTCCTTGAGTATCGTACTTTTACATGACAACCTCTAGAAAACCATTATATGGGATTGAGCATCTCTGACCTGCACGAAGAGTCTTGTGGAGTTGCTGCAGTGTCATGGGAGGGACTGTGCACTGCTTAGGTGGTTACCTGTGCTGGGACCAAAACCCTTGATACACCTCTCACCTTGCAATAAATTTTTGCCTGAGCTGTCCAGATGGTTCTAAATGACTTGAGCAATTCAGTTGGAAAATAAGTGCTAAAAGTGAGCAGAAAATTTGAAAAATGTTGAAACAAATCTTCATGAGCTGTATTGTCATTTTTTTAAATAACTAATTGTTGTGTGTGTTTGTTGATGCAGGCCACAGAAACGTTGTTCCGAATGGCAGTGGCAAGAGGAGCTATTACACCTTTAAGACATGGAGAAGTAAGGCTAAATATATCTGTATTTTTTTTTTGTTTGTTTTCTGTTTGCGTGTGATATAATGTTTTATTGATATAATGCTTTATAAATTACTGGGAGATATACTCTCTTCAGCTAAGTGAAGAGGTATGGGCTATATGGAACTTGCATACCTACATTATAGGTGCTCTTTTTTTAAAGGAGAAAAAGAACTTAGATCCTGCCCAGTTGGACATAAAGTATTTTTCAAAAAACACTCTGTTTCTCTTTGCTTGAATCATAATTTAGCCTTATAATAGAAGTGACTCACAAGAATGTCCTTTCAGCCAGGTAGTTTTTCTCTGGATTTTCTCTATTAAAGACTGTCAAATCTAGAGAAATTCACATGATGTCAATATTTGTGAAGAGGTTACTTCATCCTTTGTTTCTTTCAAGGAGTAGTAACTTCAAGTAGTATTAATGCATTAATTATTCTAAAGAGGATAAATATATTGGAATATTACGTTGCTCATCCATGTTTCGGTTCGTGGTGAACATTTGTTTCCTTCTTTGTGTGCTTTTATATCAGGTAAACATTGTTTTGGACATTGATGATAAAATATCTCCAGTATGAGGTGGTGCTATTTATACTTAGGTTGAATTTCATTTTAAAAAAATCCTCCAGTCAGTCATAACACTGGAAATGAGGGCTGATCTGGGCATTGTCATGTATGGATGCTACAGTGTGTAGGGTTTTAATTGTAGAAACCTCAGTGCTTTTTTAAGGTAATCTGATTTTGACCAAGTTCTTAGGTAACTTTGTGAAAAGTTCTGAAAGTAGACACAGCATTCAGTCTGGAATCTGGACCAAGGCTGACCCTGGAATCCCAGGTGTGCTGTAAAATGTTCCTTGTGCTGATAAAGTTGCCTTAATGTCTCTTTTGTAACAAAATGATATATTTTTGCATCACTGTCTGAAGGTGTACCTGAGATTTCATGTCCTGCCATTGTCTGTAGTTTCAGCTTTTCTGAGTATATGGATCCTCTATATATTTTGTGTCCTGCTCTTCATTCTTTACTACAAGAGAATATAATGCAATTTCCTGAAATGTTAGTTATGGAATATGGGCAGCCCTACCAAGTTCTCTCTGTTTATTTTTCAGTGAAGGGTATTTAATTTTCTATGTCTTAATGGCCAGGATGCCCAAAGAGTTTGTGGAATCTCCATCCTTGTAGTTACACAGTGAAGGGTGTGAATGATGGAAAAATCAAAATATGTTTTATTTTAAAGTGTAACTAATTGTACTATTTGCAATGCAAAATACTGGGACAACTGCAGACACAATGATCTCTGTTGTGAATGCCGTTAATAATTTCTGTATCTGATACATCTTATGTTGAGCCAGTTCAGCTCTCTGATGTGGTAGAAAAAGTGAGATAATCCCTCTGATCTTTTGTTGCTTAAACCACCTCAAGGGCTAGAGAGAACCAGAGAAGCAGCAAGATAGGTAGTTAGAGGATGTATAACCATGGTTAGCAAGAAAGGGAGAAGGTGCATCAGTTTGATGATGGTGAACTTTGCATTGGCATACAGTGTCCTGTGATACTGTTTCTGAGGCATTCCTTGGGCTTCAGTGGAAATGCAGTTAATGCTAAGCTAGATAATTTGCAGATAAAACATGTAAGAATTGTCCAGAATTGGCTTTTTGTTTAAGAAGGCAGTGGGAGAAAAAAGAAAATGTTCTTTCTTATGTTTGTATCAGGCCAGGCTCTATGCAGGGGAAAATGTTTTCACTCAAGGGAGGTGTTTTCATTAAGTTCCATTGTGTAATTATAATTGACTTAGTCTGAAAATGAGAAATTGCATTAATCAAATGAAAGTCATTTTTCCAGGAGAAACATATAATTATCGAGAGTCATACTAAATTTTTTTTTTTGTTATTCCAGGAAATTGCTGAATGTTTGCACAGTGTGTAAGTAGAAAGGGAGCCAGAATAAAAGTTGAATACAAACTGAAGTTGACTGTATTCTGTTGAAAAGTGTGAATTTGGCAGTGAAAATCAAAGCAGAGCAACTTGTTTATTGGAAATTTCAAACTACAGAGGCAGCAGTCCAAATGTGCAGAAGTGCTGTCCAGCTTTCACATCAGAACTTAAAAATGTGACACCATTTAAAACTTGAGAGAGGGTGAAACTTCAGTATTAGAAGGCAATGACAGTGAAAGGTTTTTCAATTCTTAAATATACAAATGACTGTTCTGTTTGTACTGCTCAACAGATTAATGTGCAAACATTACTTCTGTACAGGCAAAACAGGATGCATGAAAAGCTGTCTATTATGACCCAGTTGTCATTACCAGGTGTATTTATAGGTTATAATATTGAATGTCCATGGGAAATCCCTTTTCTCCTCCTTTCAGCATTTCCTCATTCATCAGGCCTCAACAAGCCTTTGTACATGTAGAATTATTACATTTTTCCTTTATTACCCTCAAATAAGTAGAAAAATGAGGTTATACAGGTTTGGGTTTTTTACTTTTGCAGTGGTTTTTAAAATTACCGTTTAGAAAACTGTTGCCAAAAGTAGTTACCAAATGGGTACATAGTGCCAAAAATTACAATCTATGTCCCGCAGTTAGATAGAGGTTCTTGAAGAATCTTCTCATCAATAACTGTAATATTTTTTTTCATGACAAGGGACTTTCTAATTTTACTTGCCCTTGGAGCAATTTGAAAGAGATGTTATTACACCTGTCATCATATTTAGTTGTGTACTGTAAAGATGACATGAAACTGAGTATTCATTAAGTGATGACCTCTTTTCCATATAAAGGAGTTCTACATTTGAGTTTTAAATTTTGGGTTTAGTCACAATGATGTTTCTGCTTGTGTTTTTGTCCAGCTTCATTTATAATACAGGGAAGCCAGGAGGATGTCAGAAATGATCATGCTGTATATTCTGAAGAAGTACTAAGAATCATTTGAGATGAATTTTCATTGAAATGAAATTGCTTTGGGTGCACAGTTTCCTGTGGTTTCGGCTCGGGGGCATACCAGGCCTAATGACTTACAGACACATTAGAAACCGAATGGCAGTGGGACAGTGGACATCTGATCACCCTCCAGACTCCCCCAGCATCTCTGATTCCCTTGCTTTTTTTCTTGAATATTTTGCTACTGTTATGTTAATATGTGAGGAAAGATGTTTTCTCAGATTCACATAAATCTTGCAACGGTAAAGGGACTGTAGTTACCATCCCAGAGGCGCTTGGCTTTTTATGCTTTGGTGTTTAGCCAAGGGTGTGTATAAAAGGCAGTGCTGTTGGTCAGAGTGAGCCTTGTCTGTTCTCACTGCAGGGATAAGGCTTCCTACCAAACCAGGCTTGTTACAAGGAAACTTCAACTTCTGTAAGGCCGTGCCCCAACATTCATGGGCTGTTTCTGCCTTCAAAGCAGTATTGCCGGTCTCTTGGGTCTTACACTCTGAGTGTTTCCTCTCCTGCTTAAGGGTTGCTGGTACACAGAAAGAAAAAAGTGAAATGTGTATTTTTTAAATTTTATATGTTGCAAAACAGCATCAATTTAATTTAAACACGTCGTATTTTCTGAATATGTGGTGTAAGATCCCAAGTGCCAGTAGGTATCAGTTTCTCTTATAATTAAGCACTTATTTTTTAAAGGTATTTGCAAAACTAAAAGGAAAGAGTTGCTTGCAGTCAAATCTGAAGTCTTGTCTCTCTCTGTCCCTAAGACAATGATCTGTCCTTTGGTTTTTAGCTTTTTGCAAAAGCAATTTGTCTAAAGAAACCCCAACAACAAAAGATGTCCTATGACACTGTTCTGAAACAACAGTGAAAAACTCATGTAAATTATTGGCATACATAGTCACAGCTTTCTCATTAGTGAAAGCTGTTTTGGAAGCAGTATTGAGCCTGTCTTTTATAACTTCTTATAAAGAAGCAGCAAATGGATAAAATGTATCTATAGGAATAGAACTGTTTTTTAGTCTTCTGACTTTTAAGATTTTGGTTTGGGGCGTATGTGTCAGAAGTATTTAAAAATAGTAGTGGGATCTGGAAAATCCTTCTGGCAGGTCACAATGGGTAACAATTCAAAGGTAATTTAATTGCCAAAGACCACATACCTTATCTGTGTTATCTGGAAGTAAGTCAAAAGTAAATCATTCTTCTGATTAAAGGCAGTGAAAACTAAAGCTTGATTGGAGAGAGAGATTGAGAATGCCATTGGAAACCACCAGATTGCCTTTGAGGTGTTGCAGTGTACAGTGTTCCAGTGATGTTTTTGTGATGTATTCAGTGGTGTGAAGGTGTTTTGTCTGACTTGCCCTGGGTTATACATTTTAAGTGGTTTATAGTTTTTTCATAAATTTGTAATCATGAAGAGGAAAGTAAATTTGTCTCAAAACCATAGTTGAACACGAAGAATTTTTCTGCTCGTTTAGTCATTTGCCTGAGGATATTCTGTTTCTTACTAAAAATCATCTCAAGCCTTGAAAAAATATTGACCTGCTCCAGATAATTCTAAAGTGAAGTGATGGACTTAATTTGTTAGGGAATGTGAAACATTAGTACACTGTAGGAGTAATATCTGGTGTAAATTTAAGGTATAAATGTCTGAAAACTGGATAATAGCTGCATGTTCCAGAATATGGAGAGGTACCGCTGAAGAAAGGTAAGACAAAAGTTTGGAAACTTGGAGAATTTAACTTCCAAAACAGAAGTGAAATGGTATCTAGGTGATTCATGCTTTGTGTTTTTCTTGTAAATGTATGGAAAATATGGTCTGTCTATTTTTTATGGACTGGAACAATGGGATTTTGTACTTAAGCATTTGACATATCATGCTAGACATTATTGTTATTATAAAGCAATTTTCTTTAATGCAGGCAGATCATATGTATTTGTCTTAGAATAGTCATAACTTCCCTTCATGAAGTGAAACACAGGGCTAAAAGTTAAATTGAATTATGCTCAGAAGCATTTGTCATCTTTCACCAATAATTCTTTTGGCAAGGAGTAAAGTAAGGAGGGAATTGCCTATTGTAAAAACTTCTCTTTTTTTTTTTTCCCCTAATATTTTTCCTGTATATTTCAGATTTCTTTTTCTTATCCATCAGCAAAACAGTGAGTGCATGGCAAAAGCAGACAATAAAAAATTAAAGCAACAAAACTAAATGTAAGGAAATTATTTCCTTCACAATCTAGTTTTTCATTTAACATGACTTTGAGTGGTCAAGAATTACAGTACTGAGAAATATGAGAGATTATTTTTTAAAGATATTATTCTTAATTTCTTTCTCATTAAATATGTAGTTAGCAATTGTAATTTCAAATATAGACATTTGTTTTCTGTAACCTGACAGCATTTCTTTAATAACTATTCAAATTGTGGTTGTCTATGTCATGGCCTTGGAATGAAGCTGTCATCTTGCTTTATACTTAAAACCTGCCCCTAAATTTGCCCCCTGCAGCTCCATTGTTCTGCCAGAGCAAAGAAAAAAAAAATTTACTCTTAGAGGAAAGGCTGAGCAGGTGCTGCTGGAGGTTGGTAGTTGAATAATGCTTCTTTCTCATTTTAATGGTGTTCATACTGATGTACAATAATGCATTCATAGAGCTGAAGAAACAGGCAACTGCAAGAAGCTGTTTGAACTGATAAAGCTGAGAATTTGTTCACATTCCTGTATGCAGTTAAGAATGCTCAATACATGGTGAAGAGAAAGGCTGAGCAGGTGCTGCTGGAGGTTGGTAGTTGAATAATGCTTCTTTCTCATTTTAATGGTGTTCATACTGATGTACAATAATGCATTCATAGAGCTGAAGAAACAGGCAACTGCAAGAAGCTGTTTGAACTGATAAAGCTGAGAATTTGTTCACATTCCTGTATGCAGTTAAGAATGCTCAATACATGGTGAAGATGTTATGCTCAACTGATCTGCAGTTTCCGTGCAAGTTGTTTGATTCAGGTTGTTGGAATAAAGGTCTCTCCAATGTATGAATACACACCCTTTTCTCTAACACTGCAGTATAAATGTATGTGTATCAGCTAACTCATTGCTTGTGTTTTAAAATTGAATGGGTGAAATAAGTAGTAATAACTGATACTTCTTTTTGATACTGCCTCCCAAAGATCCTCATAAACAAGCAGCTGAAGTATGGGCTGAATGTGCAGAGACTAAGGTGGGTCGAAAACTGGCTGAACAGCTGAGCCCAGGAGATGGTAATCAGTGGCACAAAGTTTAGTTGGAGGCCAGTGACTAGCAGTGTACTCTGGGGGGTCTGTACTGGGTCCAGTTCTGTTCAACATTTTCATTAATGATCTGGGTAATGGGGCAGGGTATGCCCTTTGCTGGTGGCCAAACTAGGAGAAGCAGCTGAGACACCAGAGGGTTGTGCTGCCATCCAGGGGCACCTCACAGGGCTGGAGAAATGGTCTGGTAGGAACCTCATGAAGTTCAACAAGGAGAAGTGCAAAGTTCTGCACCTTGGGGAGGAACAACCCCAGACACCAGTATACAGAGGGCCAGCCAGCTTGGCAGAAAAGAACTTGAGCATTCTGGTGGACAGCAGGTTGGACATGAGCCAGCAATGGGTCCTTGCTGCAAATCTACCTGTTGGTGTCCTGGGCTGCACTAGACAAAGCTTCATCCAGCTGAGAGAGGTGATCCTTTCTCTCTATTCAGCGCTGTTGAAGTCACACCTGGAGTACTGTGTCTAGTTCTGGACTCCTTAGTACAAAAGACATGGGCATCCTGGATTGAGTCCAACAAAAGGCCATAAAGTTAGTAGAGCTGAGACTGTTCAGCCTGGAGAAGAGAAGACTCAAGAGTGTTCTTATCCACCTGCAGAGAGAGTGCATAGAAGATAGCATCAAGCTCTTCTCAGAATCTGAGGCCATGGGCAGAAATATGGGAGGTGCTGTCTCAATGTAAGGAGACACTTTGTCCCTGTGAGGATGACAGCACTGGTACGGGTTGCACAGGAAGGTTTAGCAGTCTCCATCCTTAGAGGTATTCAGAACAGTCTGGACACAGTCCTAGGCACCTGGCAGTAAGCTGGCCCTGCTTGAGCAGGGGGTTGGACTGGTTGACCTCTTCTTATCTCAGCCATTCTGTTGTAATTCTGTGTGTTTCTCTTTGTGTTAGAATAACTAAATTTTCGATCCTATTTCAATGTGTATAAAGCTAGGTTAATGATACTCTTATTGGGCATATATGTGATTACTATTATGTAAAAGTTAAATTTCTTTTCAGCTGTAGAAAAATCAGGCAGCAGTACCTGAGGTAAGCAGTTCGTGCTTATAAAGGCTAAGGGTTTTAGTGTTCTTTGCAAAAAGTGAAGGTATGGGAAAATACTGTTGTTCTTTTCAAATTTATAGAGAGGTTGATAGTAGGGTTGGGAACTGATACCGAAAACAGGTGTACTATTTCTGATGTGATATTATTTGGTGTCAGGTGGGAAGAGACTCATGAGCATTTCCATCATATGGCAGGTTGTGATCCTTATTGGGTGAGCATGGCTGGATTTCATGGGCACCCTGAGTCTGGTACCACACTCCAGTGATCTGAAATAATTTCAGACTCAAAAATCTTTCATCTTCTTCCTTGTTTCATAGAACTTCTATGCATTTGCTCTGTGAGGCCAACCCTATACCTAGGTAACGGCATGTTTAGGAGAACAGTCTAGACTCAGACATTTGGGTACCTCTACAAATGTAAAGCCAGTCTTTGTTATGGAGAAGACCAAATGCTGTTGCTCACTGGTCAGGTGTGAGCATTGTGGGTACTCAAGAATCAGGAATAGTGGGTGTTAATGGAACTTAATATTGCTAAAATCCTGTAATGATTGACTGCATGGGTTTTTTGTAATAATTTATTGTAATATTTTTACAGTATTAAATTGCTGTCTTGTTAGAAAGGATTATATTGTTTTTCTTGACTGGTGTCTTGGTGCAAGATGATGATGATAGGTGAAGGTCTGCCAGCAGCAGGAA
>NW_008650858.1:60139-85587 GCF_000695815.1 Acanthisitta chloris
TCTCCCACTCTGAACCATGAAACCAATCTGTTCCTGTCGGTTACAATTTTAGGGAAACTAATTCTTTGTTGATGGAATCAGGTGAAAAATATGTGGTTCTGATTAGCAAACAGTATGTGGAGTTTCTTAAGGTCATGGAGAACATTCCTCTGGCTACGTGCATGTGTTCTGATGTGTGTATGTGACTATGGGTATATATGTTATATATGTGTCTTCCTGTATTAAAAATGATGGGCAGTTTAAATATACTTATTTTAAAATATTTGTACTATAATGGATAAAATTGTAATGTAATCATTAAATACATGTTTCTTATGGTAGAATAAATACTCAGTTTCATTGTGTCTGAGCTTTCAGAAACTCAATTTTTTAAACCCAGCAACCCCCAAAATAATATTTAGTATAACTATGTAACATAAACTCATATAATGAACCTTTTTGGAAGTAGCACTGTTTTCTGTAGGAAATATGTATTATTCAAGTGACTGCCTGGATAAAATAATGACCTTTGGTTTGTAAGTATCCTGCAGAGCTGCAAAAAGTAAACTAGTATCTGCAGTCTGCCTAATGGATTGCTCGCCACATCACTGCATGCAATTAGGCGTAAGTGATTTTTCTGCTCAAGACAGGCTCAAGACTGATTTAGCAATGAAACTTAATTACTGCTAGCCCTTAGAGAAAATGGCCCAACAAGGCTGAGATTGTTGGCTGGGCAGTGTGGGAAAGCCATTACTGAAACTCCTCCATTTTTGACTTTTTGTTAGCAGTACTTAGAGCACAGTTAACTCTCAGCTAAGCAGATATTCCCTCAAATGGTGTGTTTTTATTTCTCTCCCTTTGTTGCAGGCTAAAGAGAAAAATAATGAAACTTTGCAGGTTTTTAATAACAAGCATTCTGATCAAATCCAACTGCTTCAGAGTACAGATGAAGTTACTCTGTGCTAATGGAAATGAAACCTTAAAAATTAGTTCTCAAATGCCCATGTAAGTGTAAGGTCACCATTCTGGCCAGAGAGATCTCAGCCTAAAAGCTGAAGCTAAGTACATTAGTGCTTCTTGACAATTTAGTAAGCCATAGGTAAATTGTTTCATTATTTTGTACTCGGGTTATAGGAAAAATGCTGAAGGAAATGAACATTACCAAATAATGAATTGTATTAAAAAACAACTTTATATCAAAATTGCTTCATTTGAGTTTTTAGGAATGTGTTATTTTTAAAGGAAACAGGAACTTCAATTCTGTGACTCCGAGGAATACATCTGGAATAACAATTCAGAGGGACATATGGCATCAATTGGCTTATATTTTCCTATATGGGGGTTCTGATTGCAGTAAGAGGGAAAACCATTCATTAGTTGAGCAGGATTAAAAATACAAATGCTATTTTGCTTTGGATTTGTGTACCCTGTTGAAGAACAGTGAGAATGGAAAAGATGTGGAAGTTGAGCAAAGAAAATTGACTTGTCTGTTTATCAGCTGTGACAATAACTTGCTTTACCATTGTAGTACATTTTCCCCCTTAAGGTTTTAAATCCCTTACTCTTATCTCTTCATATAAAGAAATCTCATTCCCCTGTGGGATTTTAATTTAGGAAGAGAAGCAATATTGCAGTCATAATTTGTTCAATAGGATTGCCTCCTCAGTAGTCCTCAAGGTCTTGTTCCTGCTAACAGCTACAGATGTGTTTATCAATGGAAATATTCATGGTAACAAAACTACACGTGTGCCTTAATATTCACAAGAGCGTGCAGCAGGAGACACTAATTCCCAAGGGCACATTTAGCACATGCTCTAGTGCTTTACTCAGTAGGGAGCGAATTTAAGTGTGTGTATAGGTACCCTTGATTTCAACAGTATTTAACCAAGTAAGTGACTTGAGCTTTTTGCTGGACAGGAAATAATAATTTAAGCATGTACCTGAAGTTAATTTATTTTTTTTATCAGAACATTGAAAGACTCATTGGAATGAGCAGTCTTAGCCTTATATTTAGAATCCCTGGAATACTTACTAATTTTGTCTTATATTTACCATTCTTGGGATATTTCTCATTGTAATATAAAGGAATAAGCTCATTTTTGTTGTAGGAAACAGCCATTTAAAAAATGATGCTGAGATGTCTACTGAAGTGCATAAGTATAGCTTTCAATAATCTATTTTGTAGGTGGGTTTGTAGCAGCATCAGGCTGCAGAACTTACCAGTCCATCTCTTTCTATGCCTATTTTCAATTGCGTATATTTTTACTTGGAATTGCTCAGGCTGACATTTTCTAAGGCAGATCAGGATGTGCCCCTCATCTTCACTATGCAATCTCAATTCACCTCTTTCCATGAAGGAGGCTGAGGTCTTCTGCAAAACCCACCATGTGATGAAGTAATGAGAGGCACATGCACCAGAGACCTTAAATGTTACAGTTGCACCAGCAACTTGTGTCAGGAATCCCATGAACTTAGTAAGGGATGATTCCTGCTTCAAACAGTAAACTACCTAAATAAACTCGGGAAAAGGCTCGGAAAAAGTATAGCATTAACATCTCCTTATGAGGCTTGGATAGATAAGTGACTGTCTTGAAGTCCTACCAGTACGTGTAAAAAGTAAACTTCTTATCTCTTCACTACACAGGCAAAATGTCTTTGCTTATGTTGCAATAGGTCATGCAATAGCTGTACTTATTTCCTATGATAAACTAACGAATGGGATTACCTGCAGTGAAAGAGCACTTGAGACAAGTGGTCTCCTGCAGGTTTAGGTTCTGATGGAGTTGGGTCCAAGTGGTTTGACAACCTGTTCTTTAGAACAATCCTGTGATAAGGTGATGCTCAGGCCACCCTGTAAACTTCATGCTGCAAATTTGGGACTAATAATATTGTTGGGATATAAGATGAATCATATTCTTTGCCTGCCTCTTAAATTTGACTCAAGCTTGGAAGCTAAGCTTCCCTCCTAATAGGAAGAAAAGGTTGGTGTCTTACTGGGTTAAAAGTAACAGCCTTTCTGCCTCCTTTCCTACATTACTGAAGCATTAGTAACACAGGAAGAGGTGAACTGTGTTCTTTACAAAGCTCCTCTCTGGCAGGTGCTTTGACTCCCGTGCATGTGTTGGATTTTAAATCTCCGTTAATATGTTCGTAAGAAGATTTAAACATTTGTTTTTAATTTACTTCTCTGAATTCGCTCTGAACTGTGTCACACTGTGGTCTGTGCAGGATGGAACTGAACAGAGGCAGATGTGGAAATATTTCTTTTCAGTAAGTGTGTTTTGTACACATTGTACTCCTCTCCTGTAGCATTCATTGCTGCTTGTACGACTTTGTGTAAATTCAGAACAAAAATGTAGACAAATAAATTTCCTTGTGTCATCTGCATATCCTTGAACTCAGTTTCACTTTGAAAGGACTGTGAAGAGACCATGAGTGGGTGCAGCTTTCCAGCCATAAGGAAAGTGCTTGGAATTCCAGACATTTGGAATTGTGCACACACGTTTAATAAAACTTGGGTTGGTTTGTTTTGGTTTTTTAAAAAAATTAATTTGCTGAAACTTAGAACTTTTATGTAATCAGATCCTGCCTGTTTATCATGCTTAAATTGTCCTTCACTGGCTTTTTATTTGAATGGTAGTGATGATGAGTAAAGGAAAGATTGATTGGTAGCTGTTTCCATGTTCTTGGTAACCACCAAAGATCTTGAAGTTCATTGTCTTCTTTCATCTCTAATAGAAAAGAGCCATTTAAAAGCAGCAGCTGGTGAGCAGTGCAGTCTGGTAGAGGCAGTGGTTATCAAGAAATAATTTCAGTGTGAGACACTAAGTGTCTGTTTTACAAAACATGTTCTTCCAGCAGTGAACTGTATTTGTGAAACTGCCCTAAATTAGTACTTTTTTTCTCCCAATGCAAATTATTTCAGTTCCATTATATGCAGTTTCTACAAGCAGCATTTTGCATCAAGGTTCACAAAATGTTTGTGTTATTTTAACATGACAATGATATGGTAAATACTGTTCTAAGTAGTGGAACTTTGTACACAAAAGACAGAAATAAACCATTATGGTAAATTGTATTCATCATATTGGTGAAACTATTAAATGCAGTCTCAGTTGAGATTATCTACATGATGCTGTGAAATATCACTGAGTACTTTGCTGCCAATGTTGCAGACATGGTTTATATGGCAGTTGATCAGTTATTTCAGGAAATAGAAGATAATATTTTCAAAAATACACTGTAAAGATATTTAGTTTTATTGACTCTATTAAATGTTTTATCATATATTAACATTCCAGTACATGATATTAAGGTGTTATTAAAGTGCTGCTCAACAATGGTCATGGTGATGAATAGCTGCCTAGGAAAAGGTTCCTGTCTTGGTCACTTACCTCAAGGCATTTTTATGCAGGCAAACTTGCAATTTGAGGTTACATTCCTGATAGTGGAATGAAAAGGGATGCCTGTTCAGCATTTCAAATGATGTGCTTATGGTTGAAACAGAGAGAACAGTTTGTGCATTTGAAAGTTACCTCTTTGCATCTTCTCCCTTCACCATTTTTGTTTTCTCCAGTATTCAACAGCTGGATTTTTTTTAAGTTCTTACCAAGAAAAAGTCTTTGCCTATGAGTAGAAACAACCCACCAGATTTCTGCTTCTACAGCTTTATCCCTAAAGTGAGAACTGTGGCAGAGAGATGGGGTTAGAGAGTGCAAGCCTTGCTGGAGTGGTACTGGGAGAACTGGACCAGCCTGTTGAAGGGTCTCTTTGGACTAACTATCTGATCAGAAGACTGTGGGAAAAGTTGTCTGTGAGTTTGACATAATTTCTGTGCTGCCTGCTATTAAGATGTCTTCAGTCCCACAGTGCTGAATGTGAAAGGTTCCCTTAAGTAGGGATTTTAGGAGAACTAAACTTAGACAAAGCTGCTCTTGTTGCTGGAATACCTAATTCAGTCATTTTCCCAGTATATGCAAGAGTTCAGATTTGTCTCTATTAATTCCCTCAGGGTATCTTAAGGAATTCTTTTGCGAGATCTCTAAAAAGAAAGAATTGTGTCCCTGTTTCTGATGTTCTTATCTGGCATTATATGAAAGATTTGAAAATATACACATGAAACATTTGAAGATGTAGTAATGAACCAGGGTTGCTTGAATTTTTCTTTGACCTATTCCTATAACGTAGGTAGATTATAGTATCAAAATACTCTAGTAAATCACTTCATAATTAAATTCTCTGTTGATGTCTCAGGGGTTTGAAATTCCTTTGGGTTTTACCACCACCACCTTGAAGATAAGACCTGATTTGTCATGTTTTACATGATTGTAAAGTAGTTTCTGCTCAGGTGGCCTAAAACAAGCAGATGAAAATGGTGCTATATTTAGTGGAGAGAAAATACTTTAGAGGTTTTATTTTATGTATCCATTTGTCTTTTATTTTCAATAGATTTAGCAAAGTTACAGCCTTTCAGAATATCCAGGAATGTTTTTCCAGTTGTATAACTGTGTCCTGTTATTGATCAAAACCTTTCAGGTGCAAACATTTCTTTAATTGGAAGCAAAACCTCATTGCTAGAGATTCAGTACTTATTATAGGTAATACCTGAGAAGGCTCCTAATTTTATTATAAAAGCTTTCCAATAGAAGACACATTTTTCAAGACAAACCAGATGATAACTGAATTTAATTCTCAAGTATTTCTTTTTTATTTTTCAATTGCTTAATCTTGGGTATTTTCTGTCTTGGATTTATTTCTGTTTAAAAGCATAGGGACCTCAGGCCTCTTACATTAAGTCTTCTAGTATTAAGCCCTCATTCAGTTTTATTGTGGTATGTATGTGTTGTGAGTTTAGTTTTTGTTTTAAGAAGGCAAATGGTAATAAGGGTTGGTGATTTTTCCCCCCCCCCAAAACTTTTTATATCCGTTTCTCCCTTGGTAATAAGCCACAATATTGGTCAGTGTTTGAAGACACATTTGATTGCCCCAGTAGTGAAGTAGGTGTTCTAGGAATAGTATAAAATGCTGCCAGAAGTTCTGGAAGCAATCTGAGAATTCCTTTGATGTTATGATGTTTGTACATGGATCCCAAGCTTGAGGACCCTGTACAAGGCTCAGTTTAGTTTCTTGTTTTTTGCAGTTTAAACTGCAGCTCTTGAACACAAAGGAAGCAACAGAAAACCCCTAACATGTTGGGTTGTTGGGTTTTTTTTACAAAAGCAAGGCAGCTTGTAATTAGGGTTGAAAAGGACTCTTAATAGTGTACTAATTATTCCTCTTCCTTGTCCTGACAGGTTTAATTATTCCTAAATATCAGTGAGTAGACTGATGACTAGCCCAGAATTGACCAGCTCCACTGATGATGGGACAGTGGTAAAACTGTTCTTGTCATGTTTTGTTTGTCACATTAGTGACTTATTCTTCCTCAGGTAACCTGTGTTTTACTTAATGGTAAATAAGCCATTCAGACATTGCCTTTGATTTTAATGGGCCTTTTTTCAATTCCTCAGTCATCATCCTGGCTGCAATTTAGTGGGTTTAAATCAGTTTTACTGGCTGCAGTATTTCCCCTTAAAGTTCTAATCTAACTTTCTTTCCAACACATTTTAAGAAATTAAACTGGAATTGCCTCCTTCTTGTAATATTTTTCTTTCCTGGATTCCTGACATTTTTTATAAACTTGAAATAGCTCAACATGTTGAACTTTTCCATATTGTCTCTATCAATGTCTTCATCGTTATTTCCTTTTCCCCATTTGCTTCAGGAAACACATTTTTCATGTCACTCTCAGGCTAGGGAGTAGCTGATTTATATGCAGACCAAACCCTACCAAAACCCTCCTCTTTTATAATTTCCAGAAAAATTGAACTCCCTTTCTGCCTTCCTGTCAACCTTTTGCTGTCCTTTAGTGTTTTGTGTATTATAAGGGCTATGCTGTTACTAGGTCACTTCTGAGTGATTCATCTCATCTGATAAATAGCTTCTGGTTTTGTGCTGTTCTGCCTGGTTATTTCTGAAGGAATGTGGAAATACACAGGTTATCAGTTCCACTTTTTCCAGGGATTGAATAGCTTAATTCTGCATTAGTATTTGATTTATGGCAAGTGATAAGGAGGATAGGGCATAGAAGAGTGAGGAGGGGATACTCCTGGCTAAAAAAAAGAAGTCCTGTGTGAGTAAATGTAAGAAAAAAGCCTTACACAGTGGGAGAACAAAATGGAGTACTCTGTGAATCAGAATAGGTGATGTATTTTACTGAGTCTTCACGAACTTTTCCCACAGTGAACAGACTTTTGACCAAGCTGTGCTGTCCTTGTAACAGAAGCAACTGAATTGCACAAGATCGAAACAGCATCAGTGAGTGCAGCAAACACAGTAAATTGTGCGAGGGGATGGTCTCAGGTGTGTTCTGAGCTCACCTGGTGCTCCAGACTCTGTGAAACAGCCTGTGTCCCACTTGAAAGCTTTGTCATTACTACAGCTGAAACACAAAATTAGTGTGTTTGGTCTGAAGGTAGCATTTGCTCAAAGAAGTGGTGCTCTGATGTTCAGAAGGAGAAAACCAACAGAAACTTGATATAGTTTAGGGGTGCATGTCAAGTATGACAGGAGCCAACACGTCAAAGACACAGCTTATGAACTGAAATAATAGCATATTATGATCCCCTTGGTTGGCATCTAAAATACCTTTGTAACAGTAAAGACATATTTCAGGCCCAGGTCACTGCAGAAATTGGATGCACTCATCAGTAAAGTGGAGTAGAATCATAGAATCATTAAGGTTGAAAAAGACCTCTCTAACCACTAACCCAGCACTGCCAGGCCCACCACTAAACTACATTCCCAAGTGCCACATCCACACATCCTTTGAATCCTTCCAGGGACAGTGACTTCATCACTTCCCTGGGCAGCCTGTTCAAGGCTTGGCCACCCTTTCAGTGAAGAAATTTTTCTTTCTATACAATCCAAAACTCCTTTGGCTTCAGCTTGAGGCCATTTACTCTTGTCCTGTTGCTTGTTCTCTGGGAGAAGAGTCCAGCCCTGCTCACAAGAAAGCTGTTTCTTAATCCTCCTCCAGAAAGTTTTAAAACTAGTGCTACAAAGGCTGGTGCTTTTCCTTTACCCGAGCCCTCTTCTCTGTGTGAATCCCTTTGTGTATCTACTGACAGTATCTTTTCACCAGAGAGAATATACCCAGGTCTTATCTGTTCATGTTATCAATGTGTTGAGTTTCTTCCAATATTCCTTTTGTTTTTAGAGGGAGCTGGAATTGATACCAAGTAGGTAATCTAAGGTGTCAAAAACATTAATACCCACTGTTACTATGGGATAGCATAATTTTGATTGCATGAATAAAGTATCTAAAAGTATTTGCAAGATGTTTGTTTAAAAAATACTAGTGTGAGTACAATAGTTCATTTTTGTTCACCAAAACTCTTATATTTATTTTCAAACTTTCAACCAAATATCTATAACATGACTAATCTATTCAAGCATTGTCCAGATTAAAATTTTGTCTATAGTGGTATTGTATTTCTACAAGGTTTTTTTTTTCCCTGTAATTTGATAGCTGAAACTATCAGCCTGTGTTTTACACTGGTGTATACTTGCTTGAGTATGTGTAACCTGATCTGTTCATCTGAATTTTGGCTGTTCTGGGGCATGTGCTGCCTGCTTGGCTCTGCTCTGCCTTTGTCTCCCTTGTTTTCACTTTTGTAATGATTCCCTGCAGTCCGTGGTCATTAAGGTCCATGTGAGGTCAACCATACCTTGCAGATAGTGACAATAGAGCAAATAATGACAGATATGGAGGGGGGGGGTCACACGGTGTTTCCTGTTTCCTGTATTTAATTTAGGGGCCAGTGATTTGTGAGCGGAGTTTGGGTTGTCTTTAGGTTCAGATTTGAATCCCTGAATATTCTCCTGCTCCCAGCCTCTTTTTTTCCACTGTTGAAATAATTCCTTGAAAAGAAGCATGTTTGAGAATCTGCTGTCTTGTGATTGTGTCTTTTGTCATGTTTTATATGTATTTTATTTCTTTACTTTTAATGGGTATGTGTTGACGAGGCTGTTTCTGTTTAACTATCACCTGAACTTGGGTAGCGTGAAAAGGAAATTGGGTCCAGCTAAGGAATAATTTTAGTCCCTAATGACAGTGAGACCCTATGGAGGGAATACCAAATGTTTTCATCCAAAAAGGAAAGATGGCTCTAGGCTGGAAATACCTCTTGCAAAGTAGGAAGTGATACATAGATGTGGATGATTTGAAAGCTCAGAGGATTTCTCTGTCCGCCAGCTGATGCTAAGAAGTAATTTAATATTGCTTGTAGCAGTGCTAGAAGGTAGCAAGGCAGGCAAGTTATTCCAAAAAGAAAATGAAAGCAACAGTAACAACAAAAGTACCTCTTTTTCTAAACTTTTTAATAAGCCTGTTCTAAATTGTAAGATTATAGACTTCTGCATGTGCTCAGATGGACAGCTGTTGTTGGCTGCTGGAGCTCTTGGCCTCCCTATGAGAGCCCTTTGTCCGTGCAAAGGTGAGTGCAGGGGATTGTGGTGCTGTTGTGGCTGCTGTTAAGGAAACAAAGCTGAAATCCTTTTGTTACTACTTGGATTCAGAGAAATTACTAAAATCTCTGAAGTCCCTGAAAACAGTTTACTGAAAGATTTAAGGAGCATGTGTGAAATCGTTCCCTTAAATATGGAATAATGAAATTTGATGAGATAACCTAAGATGTCTTTTTTTTTTACCTCAGTTGTCTGTGTTATTCAGTTACCAGAAAGAGGTTTTAGTTTCAGGATACTTCCACTAAAATATGCTGAGATCTTTTTTTGGTTGATTGATTTATTCTTATGTGCCCTATTGGGAAAGAAAAAATCACATCGTCTGTATATGATGGATACCCTGATACGATGCTGTCTGTCATTTTGCAGTGTAGGATGCACACTCAAGCTATTTCGCAGGAAAGGCTTTTGAGACTGTTGAGGAAACAGGCCAGAGACACAATTACGCCAAAACTGCTGACTTTACAAAAAGAGTTTCCAGTGATAAAAGTATTTAAACTAAATGCAGTTTAATTTCAATTCCATTGCTGCAATTTGCAGGAAAGAAATTTTACCTTGAGTTTACTTTTTTTCTGGGCTTGAATTTGTTAACCCATTGATATAACAGCATAGTGAGTTGTGACACTTTGCTTAGCTCTTGTTTTTGACGTTAGTGATATAAAAGCGATACATTTGTGGTTTGAAAGAGAAGATTCTAGCATTATTACATTGTAGTTAGGTGTTCTCATAGCTCATTTATGCTGTTGAGTACAACTAATATCAGGATAACTTACTTTGATGGAGTAGTGAACTGTCCTCACAATTTGTTCCTAGTCCTGTTTTTGCAGAGCCTGTTAATGAGTAGCTGAGGGATAAAAAGGTATTTTCAGCTGATCATCCTGAGGATGTTTAGGTTGTTTGATTTATATTATAATCATATACCATCTTCAAAGTTTAAATAGTATTTTCTCAATATAATGCCATTTTGAATGCCATTTTACTTTATTAGCTGGCAGTTCATCTGCTCACACATCTTGCTTTGGGAAATTCAGTTTCTCTGTGGCAATATGGAAAATTGATCTTTTTTAATGGAGCAAATATTTCATGACTAGCTATAGGTACATTTCACCTTTTGCTGTACTGGTTTCAAGGTGCCTGTCCTGTAATCAAGAAGGCCTTTAACTGCTGAATCTTGACCAAATCATTTAGTCTTCTGCACCATTTGTGGGCTGTAGGTGCAGAAGATACAGAACACAATTATATTTCCTGATGTGTGGAGCCCTGTAATCTTTGCTACCTGAAGCTTGGTGTCTGTGCTTCAGAGTGATGCTTAATGAAACAGTTCAAAAGGGCAGCAGGTGTGTTCTGGAAAGCAGAAAGAAATCAGTTGAGCACTTTGCTGTTGTATTTGAAGATACTTGTGTCATTTTGCACAGTTCAGTGTATCGAGTGATTTCATGATGTGTTTTCTTTCACTTTTTCTCCTTGTCACAGGAAGTCTTTGTAGAGTTATTTCACTTGACTAGAGATTGTTCATCCTTTGCTGTCAACCAAACCAAATGTACTTGTGTTGTGGCTCACCAGGCAAGGCAGCATGAAGTGGACTCTGATGACATTTAAGACTAATTCAGTGCTTAGAATTATTTGAATGCAATATTTGAAAATGTGATGTTTTTGAAGATTCAAATCTATAGCATTATTTTTACAGGGAAGACTGTTTATAAAAGCAGCTAATCTCCCGTTAGTAACTTTTTCATGTTCCAGGTTGATAATTTTCTGGGTGCAACACCATACTCTTGGGTACAGGTGCTGCCTGCAGGTACCTCAGTGGTTTACATAGATATTTTCTAAACCCAGATCTTCATTAATTTCCACAGTAACAATTAATTTTCCTAAATGAAAATAATCTTTGCAGATGAATTGGCTTAGATCTTAATAACCAGCTCTTAGCTAGCTATGTGCTTTTAAAGAGTTTTTTGACTCTGTTTGTCAAGGGTGACAGTTATTTCTTTGAGTTCTTTTTTGTGTGCAGTTGTGATATTATTTGAATGTGTCCTCATTTGTATTTTTAAAAAGTAAAAAAAAAAGTCACAATATAATCAAGTACCACAGTACTTTTGAAGTTTTCTAGAAACAGACTTGAGAGATTTGGTAGACCAGTTAGCCCACATTATCTGTCCCTGCCCTTGTCTCCCCTCTCCACCTTTTCCTACTGGCCTGATACCACTGTGTGGATGAAATTTGCCATTGGAGATTTTACTCACCATGATGGGTGCCATGAAAGATGTCATTTGAGGGGCTGGGACAGCCCTTGTGGCAGCCCTACCTTCCAGCCCCCAGTGGGAGGTGCTGGGTGCAGGCAGACATCCCACCTTCCCAGGGAAGGGCAAGGGGTGAGGGAGGTGAAGGTGCAGAGCAGAATATAGCAGGGGTGTAAAAGAAAATTGAGATGTTTTCAGTTGTTTTGCTGTGTACCAGTTTTGAAATGTCATATTCTGTATTGGGATATTGCTGTGATATTCACAACAGAGTAATGCCTCTAGATGTAAATAAACATCTGTACCAGCTTTTATATATCTAAGAGAATATTTGAACAATGACCAAACCCCATAATCTTATATTAACCTTGTTTCACTTTACTTATGTTGTTATCTTATCTTTTTTTCTGTGTTGTGGTAGGAGTAACAGCAGCAGAAGGAATGGAAATTAATCTGCTTTCCTTGTATCCTCTGCTAGTGCCAAGACATTTTTCTGAGCCTATAGCTGTTGTGTGAAGGAGGTGATGGATTTTCTAACATTTAAATGATTGTTGGTAAAACAAATAAGACAATTTTGAAACTGCTGTGGGAAGGAGGAGTCTAATATAATGTAAAATAAATTAGTTTATCCTAATCAAGTTGTAATAAATGGAGGAAGAATGCATGTTGCTGGTGTATGAGCCTTTGCTTTGTAATCTTTTAAAACAAAGTATTTCAGTAAAACAATTTTATCTTTCTACTGATTTTTATATTATTTTTGAGCTGATCTTAGACCTGTTTATTAGGTCTAAGAATCTTACAGCTGAATAAAAACATAGGGAAATGTATTGTGACTCTAGCTGGAACAGTTTGTAATAGTGCTTCTCGTTGCTTCTGCTTAGCTTCTTCTCCTTTCGCTCAGTCTCCACATAGGAGGTGGTTAAAAGGACCAAAGAAGGGTCTCTTCAAAGCAAAATGAGTTGCTCTGTGATGCAGAGCTGTCACCAGCAGCCTGACCCTCTTCCCTGCCTTACTGCCACAATGCAGATGCTGAGCAAGAAGGAACCTCCAGCAGTGGGACAGAGTAGACATCTGTGGTGAGAACTTAAGTCCTTCCTTTCTCACGACACAGAAGGAGGCACCTTCTCAGGAAACTTCACTGAAAAGTAGTTCCATTGCAGCATGAGCTCCTTTGTCCGACATATAACACAATCTCTGCTTTCACCCCCTTCTAAACAGTTCTGATTCCATGTCTTTCCTAGCATGCTCACATAAATGTTAATTGTTAGAGCCCTTGTTACCCTGAGGAGCTGACTGTATCTTACGATGACAGCTAGTGTCAGCTGTACATTGTGGCAGCTCCTGTCTTGGGAAGTGAGAGGCATTTTAGCTTCCCATGCTATTCCCCCTCCTTACATTCTCAACGGGGTTCTTGCTTGCATAGAAATGCATGAAGTTCACAGTGTTACTGAAAACTTTGCCAAAATTGTGGAGAGGCACAGAAATACTGATGTTAAATGACATGATATGCTGGGTGCCAGGATTTATGCATAAACATAAGCATTTATAATCAATTAAAATATTTTTTCCTTAGTAAGCACCAAAATACCATTGTATATGTATGTATATATGAAGTACTTGTATTAGATGTCTGCTAGTTGTACAGCATTTTTAAGAAAAGACATCCACAATTCTCTGAGCATATTTTTAATGTGTATTTCTCCTGGCTTCCTCAGCCCCTTCCCTGCCCTGCCCACCCTCTCACCAGCAGAACAGGGAAGGCAGCTATGGGCTTAGGCATGTGGGACAGTAAACTGTTGATCCCAAAAAGTAAATATTTGTTGTAACTAATTTGCAGTAAATCTGACCATGCAAAAATTTTTAGTAATTTTAAAACTCGTTCATCTTGCTCTAATTATCAAGTGCACCGCTTAACGTAATAGTTAAGTGGTTGCAATAGCAGAAAAATGCTGCCATTTATTTCTGAATTATAAAAAATGAATTATTTATTTCCACTTCTCTAAACCTGTCCCTTTACTAGTTTTTTTATGCCTATCAGAAATTCACATTCTGCTACTGTTTAGAAATTTCTCTAGTATGAATGATTACTGAATGCAGTGGCTTTCATGACTCTGCCTTGCAGAGTATTGCACTTGGAATATTTTAATACATGTCCTTCACAGCAGCAAAATTATTTCAACACCTGTAAACTTTTAAAGACAAATATCTCTTGCAGTTCCTTTTTGGATAGTAAGGTAATATCTAACCTTGTAATTCCTCAGTGGTTATGAGCTCTGGAAGAAAAAGAGACAAGCAGAAATTCTCATGGTGGAGATGAAATCTTCGATGCTATTTGTAACATGAGCTAAGGAGTTATGTTCAGAAGCCTAATACGAGACATCTGCACAGACTACTAAGAAAATTTATGGGTTTTTTAGTGTTTGCTACATTTGTAATGCTCTTGTAGGGTAAGTGATTAAATTTTGACTTACATACAGATTTAATATTTAGAGGTTTTTGTAGTTTTCATTTGCAGTGTTGTATTTCAAGTATATTTCTAATTCTGCATTTCCAGTGTATCCTAATTTGAACAATTTACAACTAATTCACATTTATTCATCAAAGTTATAAAGATGGGAGGTTCTAATGATGCTATTTGGATTGACTCTGTTGTTAGTATGAGACTGTGATTTGACCTTGGTGTGGCTTAAGCTGATTTGGGCAGGTATGAACCCTATTGCCATGGACCAGGTCTATGATCTGTTTTTCTGTGCAACTCTGTGCCAGCAGAAGACACATGCCAGTAGCCAGAAAAAAAATATTTAAAAAAAAGGTGCTGGAGGAGGAGCATTGACTATGTGAGCTGATGTTGTCTGAAAGCAGTTCATGAAGCTCCAGCCTGGAACTGAGTGCATGGGCCAGCGATGGGCAAACCTGCACAGCCAGACAGGTAGCCATCATGAAGACCATGCCACCTTGCAGTAGTATCACAGTGACCAAATCTTAGGCTTTCAGTGTAGGCTTGAAGTGTAGATTCTTAAATTTGATTCAGTACAGTCCAGTGGTATAATACAAAATGTTTGCATGTATTGGTGATGAAGATCCTGGAGCCCACAGGATATAGTAGCTATAAATATAATTACATATACTTGTAGGTACATATCTGAAAATTTCAAATGGTAGTAATTTTGTAGGTTGTTTGTAGTTCTTGAGTGAATGAATATTTAAAACAGCAAGGACAGAGCCCTGTATAGCATTTTAGCATTTTGGAGGACCAAATTCAACTAAATGGGCTTATTTCAGGTATTTCAGAAGTGTTTTACTCTGACTTAACACAGTGAATTTAAAGAAACGTGGGAAAGTTTGCTCCTTGTAGATCATATATTTTACAGCTATTCCTGGCATAATTTAGGATAAAGTTGGAGCTATGTGTAGAGCAAATGCTAAATTGTACTTTTCTTAAAAATTGAAATTTCTTGAGAGCGTGTGTATAGATTTGGTGGTGTAATCAGAAGCATTGCATGGTATTTAGGGTGTTGTTTGATGTAAAGTAACTTTATTGTGTCGAGACTAAGCTGGATGTATAGCATGTTAACTGTAATTATTTTCAGTGGTTTTATTGAAAAATAGCAGACCAAAGGGAGGAGATGGCTTCCATGTGCAGTCAGAAAGTTCTTCTGCTGGTGGTGGCACTAATTGTGGCTTCTGCCCACCACCCAGCTGCCAATTTCTGTGGGTCTTGCAGGAATGTAATTCTGAGCTGTGCAGCTTTGGTGAGTTTGATTAAAACCAGATGATACGTTCTAGAGGTAGGGGATTGACAAAGAACTCTCATTTCTTTAGGAAATTAAATGCCAAAAAATAGAAATCTTTATCATGTGTAAGTTTCTTAATTGCCCAAAGTTGACTATAAACTTAGTGTCATTACCTGGTCAGAGAGAGAAAGCTAATTGTAGGGCTGCTTTGGGTTCTGGAATTAAGAAATGAGGATCATTTCAGCTAATGGGAGAAAGCTGGCAAGAACAAATTTTGAATGAAACAAAATTGCAGCTTCAAGTGCTTGAGAGAATATTATGTGCCAGTTGAAGTCTGTATCAGAAAGGCAGTTTCCAAGTGCCTGAGCACCATGAAGAAGTGCATGGGATTGTGTGACTCCACTTCATGTCCAGTCACTCTCGCAGTGGGAATCTGTCGAGTTGTTCTTGTGTCCTCTCTTACTGCATGTCTGTCTTACTCCTGGTTCTCAGACAAAGACAACCTGGGTGTTCAAACAGAGCTGGACATACACTTTTTCTGACTGATAAATGTTTTGAGTTTATTTTATGGAGAATTTTCAGGATTCCTTGTTTTGTTTCTACCTACAAAGGCTTTATAGTTCACAAGTAATAGGAAGCCTTTTGAGATAGGGAATTTCTTCTTGCGCTACTTGATTTATTCATGTGAAAAGTTTTTATTAGTAAAATTCTTCACTTTCAGAAGCTTGTAGAGAAATTTTTTGGCAACAACTTTTTTATTTTGGGACTACTGGAAAAATACCATCAATAAAACTGCAGGTATTCCCTGGCAATTAGAAATTAACTAAAAAAATCTGCCAAATGGCTGTTGGTTATTCTCTTAAAATACAATAATGAAAATCAAGGTTTCAAGAGTCATTGAAGCTGTTGTCCATCCAGATGGGCCTAATGGCCAAGACTTACCCTGCTGAGGGTGTGTTGATTTTCCCAAGAGGCTTCCAAAATCAAAGTGAATCTAGAAACCAAAAAAAGCCCCCAAACCTCCAGCTGTCTGAGTATTCAAGTCTCGATTGTGGTGCATAAAGCTGAGCTATGTCATGAAACGGGAAATGAACTGAAAATATGGCAGTCACGGTGCTTAAAGCTGAGCTATGTCATGAAATGGGAAATGAACTGAAAATATGGCAGTCACATTCAGTACATTTCTTCTTGTGTGTAAACTGAGAGTTTACCATATCTCATGGCAAAAGTCTTCTCTTGTGGGGACTAATGGATGAAGCTGATAATTTTTTCCATTATTGGTCAGAATCCAAGTGTAACCTTTCAAAAGCAATCCATGTGACAGTGGTTTTGTAAATGTTTGAATGTACCAGTGCCGTTTACCAGTGTATAGTTCTGGGAGAAGGGAGCTTGGCTCTGTGAGGAAGTGTGTGTATGCTGTGCCGTCATGCACACTCTGCAGTAGCACTGAACATGACTCTACTAATAACACCAAGTCTCTAACTTTCATGCTTGGTTGTTTTGGGTTTGTTTTTTTTCCCATTCTGCTAAATGCAAAGAAGATGCATTGAAGAGTTACGCTCAGAATACAGACACGATACTTGGACTTTCCCCTCCCTTGATCTTCCTGAAGTATCTTGGTAGTCACTGGAGACCTACTCACTGACTTCAGTTCGTTTGTGGGTATTTCATTTTAGTCCCACTACTGAGTGATAACTATTAAAATGAGTTGTCTCTAGGGAAACATCATATCTTTCAATTCTGTTTATTTTCTTTAAATTGTAGGTTGCTCACAAGATACCCTACATATTTTATACTGGGTGCTTGAGTCCATGGTATTGTCCAACCAGATGAGTGGGGAAAAAATGAATATGCTTAACTTAAATGCATCTTACAGTCAGAAAAAAATAAAGAATTTTTTAAATGTTATTATCTTCAGTACACTTGTTGTGATTCATTCCAAGTATTTTGCTTTAGGAAGGTAGTTTCTTGTTCTAGTGATGCGTTGCTTTGAGTGTCCTTCTGCCATTTTCTTCCTCTTGTAATTATTACTAAGCCATATAAGTACTTTTGTTTTTGTTCAAGAAAGAGCAACACTCCCAAATAATTGATGTCTCTGTAGCCCTAAGGTATTGTACTTGCCTACTCTGTATATCTATTTTTGTGTGCATGCATGCTATTTTTCCCTAATTAGATGCTGTTTGAAATGAGAAGGCAGCTGTGTGGCAGCCTAACAGAATGGTGGTTTTACAGCTAATAATTGAGGGTTGAGGTTTTATAGCCTGGGATGTAACTTGGAGATGTGGGAGTACCAGAAGATGCAGAATAGGATTGGAAGTGTGTCCCTATTGCTCAGTGTCAGAGCTACCTGTGAGTTGTGTGTCTAACAGTTGATTAGTTTTAGAAACAAGCCTGGACCAGCTCTTCCATGATAGACTAGAGAAGCTCTCCTTTACTCTATAAGGAAAGTACAATAGTGAGGTGCTGCAGTTTCATTTGGCAGCTACTATTTTGTGCTTCATGCTCTCAAGCGTTGTGCATCCTTGAAGGCAGTAGACTCTCCTCAGGAGCTTTCAGAAAGGCTGTTCCAGGGCTCCATTACAGTATACTCTTGTTTGCTCTGGTTAAGAATATGAAAAACAAGGGAAGAGACTTGACAAATGTTTCTAGAGAAAACAAATGAAAGATGATGAAATACTTAATTATATGTGTGTGTGTGTGTGTGTGTGTGTGTATATATATATATACATGGAATTTGTGAGCTCGAAAATCAGGAGCTTAATTTTCTCTTGGAATTTGTGAACTCGAAAATCAGGAGCTTAATTTTCTCTTTTATTCTTTCATGCTCTTCTAAGACTTGCAGGTGCTCCCCATCTTGGTTCAGTTACTGTCTGCATTTCCCAATTGTAATCAGTTAATCATGACTAACAGTCATCATGATAACAGTGCTTTAACAAGCATCTATATCATCTCTTGTTTAATAACACATACTCGTGTTTTGATCTTATCAGCCTAGAGATTGCTTGAGGCTTGCTGGCTGAAAAAAATCAGGAGCCTCTAACAGCTGAAGTGTTGTAGGTGTAGCTGAACTGGCCCCGTGCCCAATAAGGATCTGACAAATTGTTTTCTACATTTGCATAAAGGCTGTCAATTTTAAAGCAGCAGCAATATAGCATTGCTTCAAAAGTTACTTAGTTTTGACTAAAAAAATAGTCATTATATGAATGACCAAGGTTATGACAAGAAACCAATACTTCTGATAGCTCATGAAGTTCTCCCCAGATTTCAATTAGAGAAGGAGATAAGGTGTTATAAAGGTATTGATTTGAGAGGCTAGACTACAGAAATAAAGGTAAAACATTGCATCACTTGAAATGACCAGATTTCAGGATTTCCAACTGGCATGTGTCTCTTGGGATCACTAGAAATTGGTGATGGACAGCCACCATTTCACCTAAGTCTTATGCTTCCGTACAAAACAAATTGCACGTTTTCAGCATAAAATGCTTTTGTTTTAAAAACTTTATTAATGACATTTTTGTGCAGGAGTTGTGTGGCTTCTTTAATAAGCAGTGGCAACACTGAGATTTGAAAAGCTAATTTTTGCTGCTTACTGAAACTCTTAGGAACAGAGGGGTGTTCCAAATAGAAAGATAAGGGATTTTATAAAGAGATTTAAATAGAAATTAAAAAAATAATTATATCACAACTTTTAATTAGTGTGTAAAAGAAAACAGTTATTATATGACTTCACAGTAACCAGACAGTGCCAAACTCTGTCTGTAGTTAGCTATACCCAGCAGGTATGGACAATAATATTTGGTGATGGTTACATGTGCTTTGTTAGAGCTGTGACAAATCTTGGACTCAGAGTCTCAGTTGTTCCAGCCTTGTACATGCCTGAGGAAACTCAAAGCACTTTGTGTTCTCCCTTGACTCCTTCAGTCTCCACAGGGGATTCAAATACAAGCTCCATATGGCTAAATATAGAGGGGGTTATTGAAAACACCCTGGCCCTATATAAGGCACTGTTTGGTGCTCTGAGGTGCTGTCTGTGAAACAGCACTGGAGAGCTCCTTGGAGAGGAGCGAGGAACTTGGAGACACAAAAAGCTGGAGGTTTACAGTAGGGCTGGAGCTGCTGCTTGTTTTAAGGAGTAAAAAAAAAAAAAAAGCAAATAGTTGAGTTTTTCCACATCACATTTTTTAAGAGTAAAAATTTGTAACCGCTGTATAAAGCTCCTAGTTATATATATCCCAGTTATATACCTTACTTATTACTTGTTGTCCCAGTTATATACCTTGCTTGTAACTTTTGGAGGAAATTGGCCCAAGTAATAATTACTGGAGGGGCTTCTTTTAACTGGGTTTTTAATTTTCCATGATTTTTACCAGGATAATTTCCCTCAGGCAGACCTTAGTGCCAGTTCTTTTTTCTGTAGCAGGAGGTCTCCAGAAGCAGGAGTAGTAACAGAAACAGGAGTAGTAACTTTGTTTTCATCAAGTGTGGCTGTAGCTCTTGCGTACAAAGTGCTTGATCAAGAGGTGATGTGTTTCAGTTTTCATGAATACACTTGAAGTCAAGTGTTGATATGCCAGTGGTTGAAGCATCCTCAGGTCATCTGTGAGCTATTCAGTGTTGAACTGTAGTTCTGACACTTTGGATGCTTCTACCAGCTAATGTCACTGGTCTCTCTCCTTTTACCTCCTCCTGTCTTCATTTACGCAGATTATATGTATCTTCAGTGCTCTTCCTTTCAATATTACTTTATCACAGACATCAGTCCTACTCTTTATTCTGACTGTGTGGGAGAACCATTAGCCTCTGGTCAGAGACTCTTTGTATCCCAGGAAATCTGACTATAATGGAAATGCTTAAAGAAAATACACTTAACCTTAGGATTGGGTAATGTGCAGAAAAAGTCTGAATACATGAGATTCAAGCAGTTTTAATAGTTTGAACAGTGTTATTTTTCTTTTTTCTGGTCCAAGATTTTTATCTGACTGTGAGGGCAAGTCATTTGTGAACTGCTGCTGCTGGTGTTACTGGGTGTGCTGGTAACTGCTTTCACCCAAAGCTTTTAGTTTTGTGCTCAGTGCTGGGTACTGGTAGATGTCACTTCCTGATGCTGATTATATAAGGGCTAACCATTCCTGGAAAGAAATAAATACTGGCTTTATCAGCCACCAGATATCTGGAAAAAAGTACCTCTTCAGCAATTTTCCTCTTTTTTTTTTAAAATAAAGTTTTAGCATAGTACAGTGAAGTATAATGTCATTAATTTAAATTACAATGCTTACCTTCCACAGCAAATCTTCTAACCTGTCCTGGAGCATAGGGATTTTTCCTTGTAACCTATATGCATCCCTTCACAGATGTTAAAATATTTAGAGTGTATCATTCTTATTAGCAACATGTAGGTTTTCTACTTGTACCTGTTTCTGCAGCTGGAAAGTTTCAAGGTCTGTGTGTTGCCAAGCACAATTTGTTGACCTTCTATCCTAAATCAAATAATGAAGGACTCTGCAAGAAAAATCCCAAGTGAGACTTCCTGCTCACTGGATTATGAGGCTTAAATTCTCTTAATGTTTAGAATTATATTTCTGTAGGCCTTAATATTTTTTCTCTTTTTTAATATAGTTGTTTCTAAATCTGAAATAGGTATTGCATATTGTCCTGAGGATGCTACAAAAAAGTCTGTAGAATGGGGAAAAATTTTAAAAAGGCTGATTTTGAAAGTCATTTAGTTTTGGAGCATGGTGACCCACTGCCTTCTATTCTGCCTTATCCTTACTGCTATGATAAGACAGTCCCTGGGCTTTCGGTGTTGGGCAGTGCATTTCATGTTGAAGAGTCTGGTTTAGCTGCACATCTTGCTGTCCTTCACTTGTGTAAATACTGGAGAGACGGTGTCAAACATGCCCAGTGCATTTCTTAGAGATGTTTACCTCTACTGATCTCCTTTATCAGAGGTTTTTAAGATTCCACAGTCTCATAGGCAACTTGTTCTGGTGTATCACTACCCTGGAGAGAGAGCTCTTCCTGTTATCTAACCTATGCTGTCTTCACTGTAGGTTTAAATCTGCCTTCCTTCTTCTGTACTTAATGAAACAGATTTGTCAGTATGTGATAATTATATGGAAAAGGTTGTGATGTTTGTCTCTAACTACCTCTTTTATAGTTTCAGCAATTTCCCAACAATCATACCCTACATGCCTATTATTTCCATTGTGATCTTCTGGACTGCTTTGTTCTGTCTATACTTTTCTTTAACAGTAGTGCCCCCAACACCTTATTTTGGGGGTGTTGTCATTAGTGTAATTTCTTACCTCTGCTTCTAAAAGAGGCTGTAATATTTTACAGCGCTTTCCACAGCATTGCATTGCATGTGTCGGCTCATTTGTGTCTGTGGAATTTGTTATACTCTTGCCTACACAGTTGTTTCTTGTTCTGGTTTTTATGTATGTGATTTCTCCTGCCAAGTATTTCATATTTGTTTTTGTTGAATTTCATGTAGTTGACTTTGGGCAATTCAATCACTTTCCATCATTTAAATTATTATTGGAGAGGGAAGCAAGACTTCTTTGGTGACCTTACTTGAAATGCCTTTTAGTTTGATAGTACTGCTATGAGAGTTTTCTCTTGTAGTGTTTTTGAGCAGCTCTGTGCCCACTTAATTAACATAAGAAAGTGCCACAAAGGTGCATTAAAGTTCAGATAAATTACACCTACTTCTTTCCTTAAAACGCCTGTCAAAAAAGAAAATTGCAGTAGTTTTGATTTACTTTTTTATTGTATTGGTTGTTTCTTATTGTTTTGTGATCTGGATGATAAAAAGTTGCCAGTTTCAAACAATTTATTCTAGTATCATTGTGTATATTAGGAGGAATCTGGTTAATCACTGGTGGTCTGGTTTACAGTCTAATATTAGAAGTGATCTGGTTGACAGTCTGGTATTCCCTGAACTTCTCATTTACAAAAATTTGTATCAGTTTCCTCTTTTCAACATGCCCAGAGTCTTCCAAGGTCTTATTTTCAAGTTCTGGACAATATTTGGAAATCATAGAGGCTGATTAAACAAGGCCTTCAAGTATTTTTAGTTTCCTGATTTTGTTAAATAGAATACAGATTCATAGAATTACAGAATTTTAGGGCTTGGAATGGACCTTATAGATCATCTAGTCCCAAACGCCCTGCCATGGGCAGGGACACCTCCCCACTAGACTAGGTTGCTCAAAGCCTCATCCAACCTGACTTTGAGCACTGCCAGGGTATAGACAAAGCCAGATTATAGGCAAAATAATGATAGGTGGATGGTGAGGTGGATTGAAAACTGGCTGAACTAAACTGACAGGCTTGAAGGGTTGTGGTCAGCAGCACAGAGTCCAGCAGGAGGCCAGTCACTGGTGATGGACCCCAGCAGGCCATACTGGGGTCAGCAGCATCTTTATTAGTGACCTGTATGAGTGGGCAAGAGGCTTTAGCCCCAGCAGCTTTGCATGTGATAGAAAACTGGGGGGAATTATTGCTGTATGAGGTGGCTGTGCTGCCATCCAGAGGGACCTCCATAGGCTGGGATAGGAACCTCATGAGGTTCAACAAATGGATGTGCTAAGTCCTGCCCCTGAGGAGGAACAGCCCCAGCCACCAGTATATGCTGGGGGTATTTGGAAAGCAGCTTTGCAGAATAGAATTGGTCCTGGTGGACACCAGGCTGAACATGAGCCAGCAAAGGGCCCTTTCAGCAAAGGAGGTCATTGCCAGCAGGTTGAGTGAGGTGATTGTTCCCTTCTACTCAGTGCTGGTGAGATACATCTGTAGTGCTGTGTCCTGTGCTGGGTTTCCCAGTACAAGACAGACATGGACATCATGGAGAGAAGGGCTATGAAGATGATTAAGAGCTTGGAGCATCTCTCATACAAGGAGATGCTGAGAGAGCTGGGGTGCTTTAACCTGGTGGAGGAAGAGCTCAGAGGGCATCTTAGTGATGTGTATAAATACTTGTCAGGCTGTTATCAAACTTACTGGGAAAAAAAAAGGTAAAAAAGGAATAAAAGAAAAAAGGGCAAGAAAAAGTCTGTTTAGTGAAGTGAGCAGTTTTAGTATGCAAAGGCATACTTGGTTTCTTTATTGTTGGTTTTGTTTTGGTACTCTCCCACCCACCCCAGACAGGGATGCTATTTCTCACTTATTTCCCAATATTGTTGCTCAGGCTGTCAAGCCTTCCTGTCCCTTCTGTCTCTCAGAAATAGCACCCAGAGAATTAATGGTGCTTGCTTGACTGATTAAATACAGTTTGAACTTTGGAGGATTAGGGCAGATCTTTATAAATAGAACTTGGGTTTAAACGTAAGTCTGCTTTTGCTGCTAGTTTGAACTGAAATATACTATTGCTGTCACTTTGCCCTAATGATTTAATATAAAATGATTTCAGATGTTCACATTTTTAATGCAGAATAGTAAAATACAATAGTACTGATGGAGAAGGAAAAAATGGGTAACTTACACAGCCGGAGTTTAATGTCTCACGTGATCTAATTTTAAGTCATGCCAGAGGACTTAGAAAAAGGAAATGGTATCATTGTAAGATTTATTTTTTTCTCTGAAAGTCATTGTAAACATTTTCTTTTCAATTTTTTATCACACTTTCTGATCTGTATTAGCATGCAGCAACCTACCGTTCTACATTTATAACCTTCAAATGCACCTCTGCCAGCATTTCCATTTCTTCTCACATAACCTCTCTGTATCGTCTCATGATCAAAACTTCTTCAACCCTTGAAAATAAGTGCAAGTATTCTGTATCCTCTCATGATCAAAACTTCAACCCTTGAAAATAAGTGCAAGTATTTTCTGAAAGGCTTGCAGTATTTCTGTAAGGTTTTTGCCTCCTGAATGATGGTATGAATATGGGCTGCTATATCTAGACCAGAACAGTACTTTCTCACTCATAAGCTCTATCTGGCAAAGATGGTTAAAGCAGGTTGTTATTTTAAAGCCTGATGTAGTTGTTACTTAAACAGGTGCATTTACTAGCAGTTCTACAGTCAAGGTACAGCAGTTTGTTGGTATCTTGAGAAGGATGGACTTATCCTTTCTGCCTGTCTCTGCTATTGGCTTGGAGGTCTCTTTTCTTTTTGCCTGTGTCTGCTCTGGTGCATTTATACCCTTCCAGTGATCTCCTTATCTCAACAAATTGGCAGAAAACTCTATAAAGTCTTGATTTAATTGTTTTCCTCCATGAGTTCATTTTCTTCAGCATTTGAGTCCCTGTGCAGGTTATGAGGAGGAGGTAAGAGCACTAAGCCCCACAGAGAGGATGAGAGGAAGAAGTAGATGTTCTCTTCTGTGTACTGGAGAGCTGCTAAGTTTGCTCAATGACTCTTATATGATCACACTGATAATATAGAGCAAGATGGGATTTTTCCAAGTGAGTTTAACACTAAGGTAAACTACTAGAAAGGATACTCTTAATTGGGAATGGAATTATCTGTTCTTAAACTTGCTGGAAAGCAGTTCAGTAGCAGCAGCTGTCGATACAGGCATCTTAAATGCTGGGCCTTTTAAACTGAAACCAGCAATATGGTATTTGAATAAATCATCAAAGCAAAGACTGACAAAATATAATGTTTAAATTTCAGTTCTAGTATTTTATTGTTTAATTTCTGTTGTTTTATAGTTATTTTATTACTTATTTTATCCCAGACTATTTAAAGTGGTACTGTTTGTAGTGTCTGTTGTTCCACTAACCTTGTTTGGTTTTCATACTCTTTTTTAGCTTCTACAGGAATGACACAAAGTCCACTAGAAACAAGACAAACCATTTTAGTGGATTCAGACAGCTTTCTCTCTGGTCCATCAAGCATATAAAAAAATAACATGTAACTTCTGTGATAGCAGTTGTAAAATCTTCATGATCCAGAACATGCAGTAGCAGAGCAGTGTTTTATGTAAT
>NW_008650858.1:85679-109551 GCF_000695815.1 Acanthisitta chloris
AGCTGCTTTGTTCATGTTCTTCTTCAGGTATGTTGCAAATATATCTATTTATGTTGTAAAACTTAGTTTAAACAGTGTTTCTTAGAACTGACTTGATTTTTGGTATTCACCTGAAAGCTTGTATATTCTCAACTCAGGCTTTCTGAATTGAGTGGAGTGCTACTGTGGCATCAAAAACCCAGTGCTGTGAACATAGTTGGGCTAAAAGGGGAAATTATGAGTTAAATAATTAAATTTTCTGGAGATTATACTGCTAATTTAAGGAGTCTCATCTCATAATTATGACCCTGGAGATCTAACATTATATAGTATGAAAGCAGCTGAAATCTTTTCATATATGTTCTCAAATAGTTCATGGCAGGGAAAATCACATTTTTTTTTCTTCTGATGAAAAATCAGATTTTATGGTCTTAAATAGTATCTATTATTTGACATGCATGCAGGTGTAACTACCTTCTTTCAGTTTTAGAGTAAACTAGTTTGACATATATTTTCACAAGTTATGAGTTGTATTTTTTTAAAACATACAGTAGTGGGGGTGGATGAGACACTTATTTGAATAACTTTTTTCTCTCTCAGTTGCAAGATACATGTAATGACTTTTACCTTGTTTCCCCTTAAATACCAGAGCTCTCAAATTTTATTTTATTATATCTCAAACTGGAAAGTTGCTTTTTACAGTAACCTTTGACTACAACCCTTTGACTTGGAATTTTCTGTGGCATGTAGCCATCTATGGTTCTTCAAGCTGTATGATCCCCTGGTAATTGCAAAACTCTGGAAGCTGCAGCTTGTTTTCTCGTAATTCCATTACTTACGGATTTTGGCCAAGAACAGTCTGTGGATAGAGGAGAGCTGTTAATTTAGAGGATTCGAAGAAGCATTCCTCCTTTCATCTATAACCTTTTAAGAGCCTTGCATTGGCAGACTTCTCTTTATTTTCTTCTGCGTCCCAGAGTCAGGCCATAACAGCCTCAGGGAATTTGACTTTTAAGGTTGAGGTTAGACACATGTCTGCATGAATGCTAATCAAACAAACTCAAAACACTAAAATGCTGGTCAAAACTATAAATGTTGTATGATTTTGAAGGAAGCTAATTGTCTCCTGACAGTGTCTTTGGTAATGAACCAGTGTTACAGAGAGTCTGCAAGTTAAATAACAAAATATAGGAGTAGTTTGGGCTGGAAGGGACCTTAAAGATCACCTAGTTCCAAGTGCCCTGACATGAGCGGGGACACCTTCCACTAGACTAGTGCTCAAAGCCCCATCCAGCCAGGGCCTTGAACCCTTCCAGGGATGGAGTATCCACAACTTCTCTGGGAAACCTGTTCCAGTGACTCACTACCATGCAGTATCTCACAGTAAAGAATATCTTAATACCAAATCTAAGCTAAGCCTCTTTCAGTTTGAAGCCAGTACATCTTGTCTTATGACTACATACCCCTGTAAAAAGCCCTTCTCCATCTTTCTTGTAGCCCCTTTAGAGGTGAGAGCAGACACAAAGCCCAGAGGCTGTGGTGAACTTTTCCTTCACCTGCCACAGCAACACTGGCAGTTGAATGGGCTCCAAACCACTTTCTCTTCTAAAATTAGTCACTGCGTGCCAAGATTGATAGATAGCCTGTTTAGCAAGTGTCGGCAGCATTTAATTCCCTCTGTCTTTATGTTTTAACAGAGGAATTAAAATAGAGAATCAGGTTTAGTTTAATTCTCAGGGAAAAAAAATCTATTTGTAAACACCAACCGAAGTCCTAAGCCAAGGTAAATTTCTCAAAAGCAATCAGCACAGATCAGTTTTTGATTTTCTTTTTCTTTTCTCAGTGTAATCAGTGTTGTGAGTAGGACTTCTTCACAGTGTTTCATGTGCTACTTTCCTAAAGAAACCAGGTATAGATGGGTCTGGGTGAAAATACCTCTGGGTGTGCACAGAGTGTAGTCAACTGCTCAGGGAGAAGAGACAGTGGAGAGGTCGCTTGGTCAGTCCTCAGAGTTGTTTGTTTGTCTGGACTGGCTGAGACTGAATTGGTTATTGTCTTAACCCTTATGTAAATTAATCATTGATCCCCTTTGGTAAGATTTGCAACAGCCCTTGGAAGAATTCTGTGTGAATCCATCCAGAGTCCCAGGGGAGGAATCTTCCTGTCTGTTGTCACCTAAAGCGGAAGACAATCGGGAGAGTTGTTAAACTGCATTTTCTGTTTAATGGCTCAAAATCACGTCAGCCTATTTCCTAACCATAAGCACATCAAACTGATAAAATCATGTTCATACTTTCAGAATGAACACCTTATTCAAAGTCAGATCTGCTTGCCATGTAGAATATCTTCCCACTGACTATAAAACACTCTTTACTGTTAACAAGCATTTACTGTCCTGAAAAACAGAAAGTTCTCTTTTGCTTTGTATGTAACCTGTTCTCAGAATTGCTTTTTGTCCTCCCCACCCCACCAAAATGGCCAAAAAGGTGCTGAGAGCAGTAGCAGTCATGGTCACCAAGGTCATATATAATCCCTTTTATCATTAAAGATAAGATCTTGATATCTAAGTGGTGTAATTTGAAGCTTGAAACCTTTTTAAAAAGAGACTTCATGTAAGTGTACCTCTATGCTATGAAAATCTTACTGATGCTTAGGAGTCAGATGTTGCAGGGAATAAAAGCAAAGTAGTCTTCATTTTCTGGGTTCATATAAACTTTTTTATCCGAGGTTATCATGTTCTCTGAGATTAAAAGTGATGACTGTCCCCAGTGGGTAGCTCTGGTTGGCACTGCATTCCTGGCAGATCTACAGTTAACTAAACTTGGCTACTGTTTCTGCTCTGAGTACTTTTGAGCTGAATCATTTTCCTTGCACAGCTTGTGCTGTGAAGCACGGTAACTGGCATCATCACTGTGGGCCAACAGTGGTGATTGGGATAATCATGGGAAGCAGAGATGCTCTTCAGCATTCACATGGACTTTGGTTGTTTTTAAGTGACTGCATACCAGCATGACTTAAGTGATCTTTGCTGAACCTAGGAGATGAAGTTATTTGAGTTGGAATGTTCGTAAGTGTTTTCTTTGTGGAGGAATTGAGATACATTCTCTACATCACACAACTTCCCGGGTACCTTTCAGGTTGCCATGTTAATAGCAGCCGATTGAGTTTGCTCACTGGTGCTTCTGAAGGGTGAGCAGTCTGGTTGGTCATTATCCATTAAAAGAGAATAAAATCAGTATGGCACATAATTGCAACATGATCATACCTCTCCGTAGAGGTGGATATTTTCCTACCCACACTGTTAGGAAATGCTGCTATAGCAGATGTATGAGTCTTAGTCTATGGAAGTATAGGCATTGTTCTTCTTGATTTATTTGAATATTTCCTTTTCTAGTATAATGATTTTTTAAAAAAAGTATGTCATCATGTTATCTATCTTGTGTTACCTTCTAAATAAATTCTCTTAAGGCAGAAGCCTTAGACTAGTTGAAAACTTCACCAAGCAGCTTTGATATTTATCAGTGGGGATTCTGCCAAATTCTGTTGGATTGTTCAAATGTTACTGCATCTGCTACAGGACAACAAGAAAAAGAAGGTGCTAAATCTCAGGAGATAAGACGTGATGTTACAGAACCGAAATGGTAGAAGAAAAAACAGGACTAATTACTCCAGAATAGATAAAGCAAGAAGGGGGTCAGAATGAAAGGTAAATTCAGAGGAACAATATAGAAAGGAAGATATTAGGATGAGGGAAGGAGAGAGTGTCTGAACAGGGAAAAAAATAATACCATGTCAGCAGACAGGACAAAAAATAGAAGAATATACTAGGATAAAAAGCAGCTGAAATGCAGATGATAGGTTTACAAGCAACAGGGATATATAACAGGGGAATCATATTTTAGTGTAGTAATTTTTTCTTTCTTCTCTTCCATCCTCTTCTGGTACTTTTCTCCTAACTTGCACCTCTTGTTTTCTCAAAATGCTTCTTCTCCACTCCACTGGAAGTAATGAAATTAACGTGCATCACTCATTCATGGATAGTTATAGTATACACAGTGTAGTGGAATCTCACATATGTATATTTAATTCACACATATGTGATGGTAACCACAGTTGAAACAGGATTTTTTCCCCTTCCCCCCATTTTTTCCTGAGAAACTTAGATACAGCAATGTATCTGGGGAGACGAATGTTCTCATATCTGTAGGAATTAATTTTTCGGTGACATTGACCTCCACTGAGACTTAGTACTCACCACTTACTCAAAAAAAAGTGGTTAGTGATGTCATTTGGTGTCATGTATGATTTGATTTAAAATGCACCATTCTTAAAGTGTACTGGAATAAAAGCACACTTTTCTTTAATGCTTTTATTTTTTTAAAAATTATAATTTGCATGGAATTAAGGTTATGTGTGGAAAGGTTTTAATTATACCATGGCTTTATGCCATCTTATTTCTATTTGAATAGCACTGGCTGTCCAGAATAACCTTCTAGAGTAATTGAATAGAATGAAATGAAGAAACAGGAGGGATTCTACAATATGTAAAATAAATATTTGTAAAATGCACCTGAATTGTTACTTTAGCAGCAGTTTTATTATTAATATTAACACTGGGTATGTTTTTGGAAGAGTGATGCAATGGCTGTGCTTTTATGTGCTTGAAGAAGTCACGTAATATAAAACCTGCCATCTCTGCGCAATAAATGAACACCTACATATAAATCCTATCCATATAAACTTAGAAAATCCAGCAATTTGGGTGAATGTGTGTTGGCAGACTACAGTACTCGTTGCTATAGCAGTTAATCCTTAGACCATATACTACCAGTTTATAATAGGCACATGTTAATTCATCTGCTCTGAACCCTGGAAAGGAAAGCTCCGTATACGCTGAAACCAGCTCTTAAGGGAAGCTAGATGTTTCTGCTGATTGATTGATCATGAGTTGAGGATGAAGGGCTGCCTTCTCTAGAGATAAATATTGAAGTGTTATTTTCTGAAACAATAATTTCAGGCAATCAGAAGTTATTGCTGTGATTTCACAAAGCAGAACATGGTATTTTTCATAAATCAGGATTTGCATAGCTCACAACAGAAAGCTCTGGATCTCTTAATGTTGTTTATATATTATGTACTGCTTAAAAATGGGTAATAAATGATCTAAGAAATGGAGATGCCCCATCATAGACTGCCACTAAGGTGGAGTCATAAAATCATAGAATCAGCTGAGTTGGAAAAGACCTCCAAGATCATCAAGTCCTACCGTGGTTACTAGACCTCGGCACTAAGTGCCACATCCAGTCTCATTTTGAAAACTTCCAGGGGTGGTGAATCCATCACCTCTCTGGGCAGCACATTCCAATGCCTGATCACTCTCTCTGTAAAAAATCTCTTCCTACTATCCAACCTACACCTCCCCTGGCAGAGCTTGAGTCTGTGCCCTCTTGTCCTACTGCTGGTTGCCTGGGAGAAGAGACCAACCCCCACCTGACTACAACCTCCTGTCAGGGAGTTGCAGAGGGTGATAAGGTCTCCCCTGAGCCTCCTCTTCTCCAGGCTAAACAACCTAAGCTCCCTCAGCCTCTCCTCATGGCACTTCTGCTATGAGTATTGAAACCTATGTAAAATCTTTAAGAAAGGTCCTATTGTTTGCAGAGCCCTTTATTCTGTCTCATTAAGGAAACTCTAGCCTCCCAAATTACAGCTATTTACTCTTCTTTCCCTGTGAAACACATATCCTGTAATTTATTCAGTATTTTCCGCATGATACTTCAAAGTGTCTTTATTTTCTTTTAAAAATGTGTAGTACCACTGCCGTGTTAGTCTCTTGTTTAATCACCTAAACTGCCTTTTGTACCAAAGCAACTACTTGAAAGATATTTTTGCTTTATAATTCCACTTTTTTACTGTAGAATGAGTAAGCTTAACAGTCAGAGTTGTTATATGGATTTAGTATCAAATAAGCTTCCCTGTTCTTATAACGATTATTTTGAAGTCTTTTACATTTGCTGACGAATTACAGGAGTGCCTTAAAGCTACTCTGCTATTGAATTATTAGGTAATAAATCAGAAGAAAAAAGCAGATGAGGACTTTTTTCCCATGTTTATATATGTTTTTTACTGTCCTTATCTAAACATCTGAAAGTTAGTGATTCAAAGCATTGTTTTGGTAACTGTCATGAAACTTGATTTCTGAGGTATTTTGGATGACCTGGTGAGTCGGTGAAAACATGCAGTCCCCTAAGAAATGCTATAAATATCAGTTTTCTTTATTTAGTGTGAGGAAAAGTAAAGCATGGACGGTGGGAGGGGGCTGGGGCTAAGATAACCTTCTGGGTTAACTCAGGCACTTCTGGCAGAGCACTGTGGTTGGACTTGCATAGGCTGAGTTCAAATGCAGATGGGGTAGAAAGGTGAGATAATCTTCTGTTTATCTACCAATAGAATAAAAGGTAGAAAAGGATTTTTGCTTTTTTCTTTTCTTGAGATGTTTTTCATGGTCTTTTACCAGACTTCCACTGCATTTCAGTTTTCCTTATTTTTGTCCCTTTGAACTTGCAATGCCATATAATGCTTTTGGGTTTTGTTTGAAGGGAAGTTACTGCACAGTTTTGCAGAGCTCTGGGCCCAGCTCTCTGCAATGTTCACAGGACAGGGAGTCTGATCTCCCCGTGTTAATGCTGGGTGTACCCACCTCTATCTCAGAAATGATAAAGATGATATCGTAAGGATATTTTTTAAGTGCAAAAATTTGACATTATTAGATTTTCATACAGTTCAGAAGAATATCTGGACCTAGAGGTTTTACAAAGAAACTATATATTAGGGTGGCAAATCGCAGTGTCCAGTGGGATTAAGGAGGACAAATTTGGTTAGTTCATGAGCCTCTCCTGATGTTCTTGCATCTTCATCAGTCATATGCAGTGGCTGCTGTAGAATGTCCATGAGCAAATCCCACTTCTGCTATTTTTGTGTTCTTGTATTTGCAAGTGCAAATTGCTATTTCTTACCTGTTCATTTGGGTATTACTGGAGGAATAAGACAATAATGGTATTCATGAAATTAGAAGACATCAGTTTTGATTTCCAATCTAGCATTAAAGAGAACCTTACAACAATTAGATCTTTAGTGTGTCTCTGGGGACTGTTTTCAAGATAATGTTCATGTTTAGGTGCCTATCTGAGATATTTAAGTTAGGAAATAGGAGTCAAAAATGGGCAAATCAAGAGGGCAGTTCCCATCTTGTGTGGGTTTAATGTATGTTGCAGAGCTGCCTCTCTCTAACTCATGATACAGGTGATTGTGCACCAAACTTACTTGCGTGGTTCAAGGAGGAATAAATCTGGGCTAATGTCTTCTTAAAGGTTACCTAGAAACCATATGAGAATTATTCTGAGAGATAGTGTTTAGAATTAATGAGATGCTGAGATATTATGAGTCTGGTTTTTTGTCTGACTTATTCTGCCTACATGGCATGTATTACCTTTCTATTTCATGGACCCATTTTTGGCTTTAATATGAAAAAATTGCCTTATGTTCTGCTAATAAGAGCAAAAAAGGAAGGGACCATATATATTAAAATTCACATTTAGTATTGATTTTTATGGGTTAGGTAGTTGGATGGAAATTACAGGAGACAGACATCACAGAACAAACTGCTTTCCTGCATGGAAAAATTATGTGAAATATTTGAAAATCTCCTGAGTTCTAAACAAAATTACTCTAATTTCTACAGTAATGTAAAATGCAAAACTACAATAAGCTCCATGATCTCTTTAGATCCTTGTCAAGAGTAAAAAGAGAGAGTATTTTTACTTCTTTTGTGTCCTAGGGAGGCATATTAGGAACTGGAAAGGCAGTTTAAATTTGCTATTGCTTCTTTCTGTCTTTCTAAAAGTATATGCCAATTTGGTAATAGCATTTGAAGTATTCCTTTAAATTAGAGCTCTGTCATATAATGTTAATTTTACTGAGTTTTTTCCTGGTGTCTTTTCTTGAGAAAGTATGTGATAACCATATAGTAACTTTAGGAATTAGAATGTAGCATACATACTAATTTCATGAATGCCATTATTGTCCTATTCCTCCAGTAATACCCAAATGAACAGGTAAGAAATAGTGATTTGCACTTGTAAATACAAGAACACAAAAATAGCAGAAGTGGGATTTGCTCATGGACATTCTACAGCAGCCACTGCATATGATTGATGAGGATGCAAGAATGTCAGGAGAGGCTCATGAACTAACCAATTAGAATGTAACATACTCATGTTTACCTTCTGAATATATGTGTTTGTGATATTGAAATGTTGCTAGAACAGACTTATTTTAGTCTTAAGATACCAGCAGTTATTGGACTAATTTCCTGAAAATATTCTGAGAGAAAACTTTGGACATTTTGTTGATGGTAGTTAATTGCATGATGCCTGTTGTATTTACAGTTTTTCCCAAGGAAGTGCATACCACATCAGCCTTAAATCCTTGCACTCATTATTTTATGGTCAGCCATGGTATGGCTGTCATGCCAAGCCAAGCAATGTCACAATCTCCATGCCTATCCCCAGGTAAAGGTTGCAGAGTGCGTGTCTGTATAAATCACAGGAAACAAAACCAAGCCTGAGCATCTGCACTGCAAGATTTAGATGTTCAAATGGATAAGCATAAACATCTTTACCGTATTTCAAACACTGCTTTTGATAGTAAGATCAGAGCAACTGTTACCTGGTGTCGAGCTGTGCCCATGCCATCTTTGCCTCCCCCGTCCCAGCCGTCAGCTCTGCAGTCTCTCCTGAAAAGCAGGTGAGAGGATAGGAAAGGTGAGATAGTCTACAACAGCGGCAGTGTTACTATCAGGGGACAGATGATTAGCATTGCTTTCCCAGAGTCATGATCGATTGTTGGCAGTAGTGGTGGGAGCCAAGGGGAGGGAAGGGGCTGGGAGGAGGCTCTGCCCGGGGCTGTGTGTGGTGGGGAAAGGCATGCTTCTCTTGAGTGCCTTTCAAAATGTTTTCTTTTGGTGGACTATGCTGAGTTCCAAAACTGTCTGCTTCCCCTTTACCTGCTCCTGTTATCAGATGCAGTGCTTGACCAGAGATGAAAAGAGAAATGGGAGAAGAGACAGGGCAGTGTCTGCAGTGAAGGAGTCAGAGGCCAAGCAGGCCAGGGTTTTAACCCGCCACGAACTACCTGTATCTAAGGGAGAACATGGGTAGTTGCTTTATTAGGGCTGTAGTGCAGCTTTGTGTCTTTGGTTTTAGTAAAGCTCTTCAGATAAAAGCATATTGGATCATTCAAGTACCTAATTTACAAGTCACCAAGTAATTTTTTCCTTTTTTTGTTTCTGCCTCTTGATCTAACAGAGAAAAACTATATGCTCTTGCAGCATTCTGTCTTCAACTCTGTCTTCTTACACCTCAGCAGTAGCTAAACCTTTATTATGCTCAAATGATAGTCCAGAATAAAGGTGATCATTGTCCTTTTGGCTTTTTAAAAGAAGACTGGTGCTTCCTCGAATCCTTTGAATCACCTTTCTTGCTAAAAGAGGTTTTCCAGTCCTAGTACCTAATGTTTTTCACTTTGTCTTTCAAGATGAAAAGGTAATAGTGGTTCAAAATGAGTAGGCAGGTATTTGATTGTTGTACTATACCCTTGTCTTCAAACTATTCTGTTTCTGAAGGTATAAGCTGTGGTTAGATTGGGTCCAAATGAGGTGTATTAACTGTGTGGGCTGAACTTGGGCTAGTTTTTATTTTCCCCCTGTTAAATCACACTGCTCCTGATCCTGCAGTCTGCAGAAAGGCTGCAGAGTAAGCTTTCTCAGCTGCCAGTGAGGGAAGAAAATTATGTTCTCTCTAATTCCCATCTCTCCTATTTATTTTTTGTTGTTGTAATTTTTCATATAGAGATATGCTGGTCCAGCTGTTCCTCAGTAATGCACATGTCAAAAGTCAAGAAGACACTCTAAAGTTGGTGACTTTTGTTGGGCTTCACTGCTTTTAAAGAGAAACAAAACCACTTTTACATTAAACTCAGCTGTCTTGCTTCATTGCTTCCTGTGGATTAAGTAGTGCAAATGATTTTATGGCTATATGGGAAGAAAGGAATATATTTTGATAACAGTATCATGGTTTTCATTGCCACTTTGCATGGTACACATGTCAATTTGCATGCTTAAAAAACAACTGAAATAGGGATTTTAGTACTGTGCATGCACTATTAAAGATGTAACTAAATAGTCTATAGGCATAATTAGTTTCTTTAGGAGTTAAAATGGAGCACCAGTTATTGCAAATAGTTCATTGCATTTGCTAAATTAGTTGGTTTACTCTAACATAGAAAATGCTAACTTTTGAACATAATGTGAAGAAGTTGAATTTAATTTTCCATGTTTGGTCACTTTTAGACATATGGTACATAGGCTCCTGGAATTTATTTAAACTATTTCTTTCCAACAGTAAATCTTGTCCTCATTTTAACAGATTGCTTTACATGTAGCTGGATCCAGTTGCACAGCCTCCTCAAGAGAGGAAATGCATTGCCTGCAGACAAGCGGTACAAGAATTACAGCTGTACAATAGGGAGTATTTTTCCACCATTATCACTTTTCAGTGGAGATTCTTTTTCAGATACGTAACAGTGACTCAATGAACCAGGAAAGTGTTTACCTGCAAGGTGATCTGGTGGTAACGGGAGAAGCTTTTGAGGGCTAAAATTTCAAGCGTCTCTGTCCAGAGCCATCCCCAAAGGAAGAAAAAAAGGGTCCCCTCCCCTTCTTTAGGTTTCGTCAGGCAATCACAAAGGGCTTTTGTCCTGCTAGCATATTGATGTGTCTGGGCTTTGGCTGTTTATCATCTTCCTGTCATCCTTAAATGCAAAATAAAAGAAAGGAAATAGCTTCTGATTCTCAGGCTTTGAGAATAAAGTGCTTGTGGCTGCTGAGGACCTCGGTGTCTCAGCTGCCCTGGAATGCTTTCTGCAGGGATGTGATTGCTGGTACTGCTGCATATCACCCGTGTAGCTCCCAGGCACTGGCCATAACAAGGCTGATATTACAAGTCAGATGATGAAAAAGCAATTGAGGTTCACAGATTTGATTTCTGTCTTTGATCCTGGCATTAAAGTGTCAAGCTCTGTGAGTGGAAGTGTAGTGCAGAGAAAGTTTCCGGTTGCTTTAATCCTAGTGCTAAAAAGATCCATTCACAGGGTGTAGGGATTGGATTTTATTTTTGCAGGATTTTGTTAGATGTTATTTTGTCTATGTTTATTGCTAAACACTATGGAAAGGTTTTTTTTTCTTCCTTATTTAAAATTATTTTTCTGTAGCATTTTTCTTGTGTATATGCTGTGTAGTAAAGATTTGGCATCTAATTGACTGACCCTTTCACATACATTTGAGACACTTTACGTTTGACATATGGAGTACTAAGGGAGAAGATTTAAGTAGCCTGCAGAAGGTCAGAGACAAAATTTGTGTGCCTTTGAGCCACAGAGTTGCAGTCCAGTTCTTAAATCACAAGGCTCTTTCTCCTACATTCCTGTTACAGGACATAATTTAACTTTAAAAAGTGGTATGGAATTGCTGCCAGAGAGTTAAGGTAGGAAGTACTATATAAACAGCTGTATAGAACCACAGAATGAGGCAAGAGACAAGGATGTTATGTGTCAAATGCTTTGCACAAGTCTAGGTAGAAGGCATCACTCGCTCTTTCCTTATCCACCACTGCTGTAACTCCAATGTAGAAGGTCACAGAATTTATCAGGAACAATTTGCCCTTAGTGAAGCCATGTTGGCTGTCAGCAATCACCTCTTTGTTTTCTGTGTACCTTAGCATAGTTTCCTGGAGGATCTGCTCCATGATCCTGCCAGGCATAGAGGTGGGACTGACTGACCCATAGATCCCCAGGTCTTCCTTTTTTTCTCTTTTTAAAAGTGGAAGTTGTTTCTCATTTCCCAAGCAATGGAGACTTCACCAGCCTGCCACAGCTTCTCAAAACATGATGGAGAGAGAGTAGCCTAACAACTTCATCTGTCCGTTCCCTCTGGACCTGCAGATGCATCTGTCTCCTCAGTGCCTTTGGACTTGTGCACCTTCAGGTTCCTTAGATGGTCTTGAACCTGATCCTCTCCTATGGCAGGTGTTTCTTCCTTCTCCCAGTCCCTGACTTTGCCTTCTGCAACTCGGGCAGTGTGGCTAGAGCACTTGACAGTGAAGACTGAGGTAAAAAGGTCACTGAGTACCTCAGCCTTCATATCCTGGGTAACCACATCTCTCATTTCCTTCTGGAGAGGGCCCACATTTTCCCTGGTCTTCCTTTTATTACCAGTGTACCTACAGAAGCTTTTCTTATTGCCATAGATGTCTCTGGCCAGATGTAATTCTCTCAGGGCTTTAGCTTTCCTAGCCTGATCACTGGCTGCTCAAGCAATCTCCATGTATTCCTTCCAGGCTACCTGTCCTTACTGCCAGCCTCTAGGCTTCTTTTTTCTTTTTCTTTGTTTGAGTTTGTCCAGGAGTTTCTTGTTCATCCACACAGGCCTCCTGGCATTTTTGCCTGACTTTATCTGTGAGATGCATTGGTCCTGAACTTGAAGGAGGTGATCCTTGAATATCAACCACCTTTCTTGAGCTCCCTCTTGCCTCCAGGGCTTTATCCCATGGTATTATACCAAACAGATCTCTAAAGTGGCCAAAGTCTCCTAAGTCCCAGGTATTGAACCTGCTGTGCACCTTCCTCCCTGCCATAAGGGTCTTGAGCTCCACCATTTCATGGTCACGGGAGCCCAGGCTGCCCTTGAGCTCCACATTCCCCACCAGCCCCTCCTTGGTGAGAACTGTGCAGCATAGCACCTCTCATTGGCTCCTCTATTGCTTGGAGCAAGAAGTTATCATCAACACATTTTGTACTCTTTATTTCTCTTGTTTTCTTTACTGTCCCAGCTCCTTGGCTTTGTTTCACAGTTGGTTCCTGCCAGTTTTACCTGGTTTTGCTGCTTCTCTCTTAAAAATAGTTACCTAGTTTTGCTGAGCTGAGGGTCTGTGTAGTTGCTTGTTAAATTTAGAATAAAAATAATTCTCCTGACCTTAAAGAAAGACAGAAGAGATACCTTTGAGCAGGAGTTAGGAAAATCTTCAGAACAGTCTATGTATTTACAAAATGCACCTAGGAAAGGAGAGTCACTCCAAGAAATGAACTATAATTCTTAGAGGATGGATTAGATTTCAGAAATCTCTGCTTGTAAGTTGAACGTTACCTGTGTCTATTTGATCGCTACAATCCTTTGTGGCTAAACTGAGCTGTTGCAGACACCATCGTGGTCATGAAATACAAGTCCTAAGCTGGTAACTCACACTCATCACATGTTTCTGATTTGATAGCAGACAGGGCAGAAAATCTCCGTTTCATGAAAAGCAGAAGGCAATTACATTACATTAGAGTCTACATGTTTTGGTATATATTTTTAAAATAAATAGTCTTTCTGTTTATGTTACATATAACTACTGTGCAACTTGAATATATATTTGTAGTCTAAAGCCTGCAGTCCCAAATATGGCTTTTAACATATGACATTTATATTTCATTTTAGAAAGAGGCATATTTTTAACTACAGGCATTGGAAATACTTGGAATTCTGTTTCTGTGAGCTAATTGCTGACTAGAACAGGAAAATAAGAGCTACTTTGTGGTTAGATGCTTGTGGTCTTTCTTTTGGCTTTTGGCCCTAAGATAAAATGTCAGGGAAAACACAGTAATGGATAGTGGTATCTATCAGTGTATCCTGGACATAATTTGAAGCCTGTCAAATGTCTGCTACTTTATAAACATTGAATTACATCGTTCTTCTTCATTCTGCTTATACGTTATTTGGTTAGAAGAGTATAAATTATGTCATAGATGATTTTCACAGACATGCTTCAGTTCATAAAGTCTCAATTTCATAGAAAAAGAAACTGCTGTGAAAAAAACTGGTTTCTTCTGTGAAACTGAGACTTTATGGGCCATTTCAAATATTCTGAAGAATGAGACATTCTTTATTCTCTTTCATACGTTTGATATATTTTCTAGAAACCATACTGAGGAAGGGTTTCTAGTCTAACATTTTTAGCTTAAATAAACCTTGCCCCAAACTAATCAGATCTGATTAATGTAATACCAAACTGTAATTCAGAATCTGACTCTACTCCTACATTAATATCAAACTATGGGTCTAATCATCAGGGGAAACTGTGATTCAGAAATTCAGTGGTAAAGTTTCAATGAATTTTTAGAAAACTTGAATTTTACTTACGGTGTGAATAAGAGAATTGTGTAAGTAAATAGTATGTGAGGGAAAACATGAAAAAATGTTAAGTTAAAGAAGTAATATTTGAGATTTTGCTCTAAAGAGTAAGATTGATGAATTTTAGGTTAAAATCTATGGGTTTTAAAGTAGATAGAATACCTTAGGTGTTTTAAATAGTAATTTTCTGATATGTCAGAGGGGTTTTTCTATGTAAATTTGAATGAAAGCGTAGTTAATTTTTTTCGATGATATATTAGAGTGATGTTTAGCCTAGAATCATGCAAATGTCAAAAATTCTGGGATGATTCCTCAAATATGGTCTTTGAATGATTCCTCAAATACACTCTTTGAAGACGCTTAGAAGAAACAAGGAGGTGAATAACAGCATTCACAGTTATTGGTGAAGAATGAATTGTGTCAAGTCAATCTGGCTTCCTTCTGTGAAGATTAGAGGCTTCGTTGATTCAGAAGTAATAGAGGATATCATATATCTTCAATAAGACTTTAGACAGACTCTCATGTGACATTCTCATAGGAGAGGCCTCAAAGTATGCTGTAGAAAAAATCCTTCTACTTAAAACTGACTGAAAAACCTGGGTGCTGAATTTACCATCAGAGTAGAAGTACCATCCGGGGATAATTTGTTCCATCCACATATTTAATATCAAGCTCTAAATAATCATCCTGATCATTATCAAAGTTGCCGAGCAATGAGACCAAACCAGTCTTCCAAGATGTCTGATTTTGTCCACAGATTTAATAAATATGTCATTCAAAACAGTTTGGCAAATTGGAAAATATTCTCAGAATATACAGTGGAAATTGATGGAAGGTTCTGCACTTTAGAAGAAAGAATTAGCTGTACAGGTAAAGATTTTGGAACATTTTCCTAGGTCACAGCTCTTCATAGCAGGGTGTAGGAGTTAGATGGCAACCTGAACATGAGTCAAGGTATGGAGATGTGGAAAAAAGCAGTTGTATCTGGGTATATATGTTTGATGGCTGGATGGACACTGACAGCGAGTTGTGGTCAATGACTCCGTGTCCAGGTGGAGGCTGGTGATGAGTGTGTGCCTCAGGACTCTGTCCTGGGACCAGTGCTTTTCAATATCTTAATGACATAGCCAATGATGTGGAGTTCACTTCCATCCCTGGAAGCATTCAAGGCCAGGTCTGACAGGGCTTTGAGCAAGCAAGTCTAGTGGAAGATGTCCCTGCTGATCTATAACCTTCCTTTGAACCCAAATCATTCTGTGATTCTGTGATGATATAAATAAGAATACAGCATTCAAAGCACATGAAGTTACTGTTGGCCTCTCCTTAGTGTCGATAATGTCAGCTGCAGCAACAAAGTTTGTCTGTACATATTGACCATATTGTTTGAGGAACTTGAAATTGCTTGAAATGTTTTGTCTAGAAAAAGTCTAGACTGATAATAGATTCTCATTTGTGCAGTAGTTCTGTAATGAGGAAAAGAATAATGAACTCTCTCTTGAGTACAAAGTAGAATAAATAAACTAAAAATGCAGAGAGCTAGGTGTTGGTTAGAAATAATTGTATTGTAGAAACTTTATAATATTAATACTAAATAGTTGGATAGTTTGTTCATAGAGAGGGAGATTCCATCATGTATTATGGAAGAGCAGGTTCACTGTGAATGGTAAAGCTGCAGTCCTTGTTTTTGATGGAGAATGGACCATGTGAAATGTCTTCTGTAATTTTATGTGATTATTCTATATAACTTGTGATCATAGTTAAAATGTAATTATGATTCTATCTCTGAGACTGCATGTTAATTCTGAGCACAGGAGGAGTACTCAGGAAGGCAGATGTTTGTAAGTGGAGGCTAAATGGATGGCTTCAAACTAACAGAAAATTTGGTATTTGTATTAAATTATTCTTTTAATAATCACATTTCTGGATTTGTTCCTTATGCAGGAACTGTTCCTGCATAAGGGTGAGCCATCACTCCTTAAAGAGAATCTATTGGAAATACGTCACCTAGGTGCCAAAGCACAGTAGATTGTATTTAGTGGTAGAATTTCTGAGGAAGGACTGCTGGCGAAATAAATAATATGTCACTAAAGCAACAGAGGGAGATGGAACGCTAAGGAGTAATTGCAACACCTTTGTGCTTTGTGATTTTATGCAATGTAAACATGCACAGTAGTTGTCATGGGCTGGGTCTCTAGTACATGCTTGTTTGCATTTATTCCAGGAGCACAAGGTCTCCTGCAGAAAGAAAGAGAGAAAAAATGCATGATTGCAGCCCAGATTTTTATTTAACAGCTGCTGTAGAAGGCTTTTTGAAATCTTGTCAATCTTGAAATCTCATCAGTTGTACAATGGAAATCCCAAGGAGCTTAAGGTTTTTCCAAATATGCATTTCCTGGTTTAGAATTTCTTTTCTCTGTCTGTTGTGGCATAAATAATTAACTGAAGAGATAACTGCCTATAGCATTTGAGGAGAAACTAAAGTTATAAAATGCTTGAAACCAGAATGTAGAAATAAATGGAAAAGGTTCTTTCTGGGATTCTGTTTTGAGTTCATTCTTCTAATTTTGTAAAGATAAGTTGATAAAAGAAGGCGGGAAAGTGATTTGATTTGTTCTTTTGAAAAGTTAAATTACAGACCCAGCTAAAAGGTAGCACTGTTAGGTTTTTGGCATTTGTCACCTTCCAAAGCTGACTTAATGAAATTGGATTTTAACTCATCCTCTGTTGTCACTCTGTAATGCAGACTGACAGGTTACTGATAATTTCTTGCTGATACACTGGACAGACAAAGGGTAAGCCTTATGTTGAAAGTTTTAAGAGGTTTGGAGTTTTATTTGTGGCTTCTGATAAGAGTGTGAATGTTTTCACTATACTGTGTGTGTTGTGAATCGGTGACAGGGCAGTGTCAGTTTGAATTAATCAGTACAACCCCGCCACGAAGTAGTTCTAGCCTAAGAAGTCATATTAGAAATATGATATAAATCGTATTGATTAAAATGTAAATCCTACTGTAAAACCACTGACTGCTCTAGACCATTTTCAGAATTGTTTAGTGTGCTGGAATTTGTTTTAGAAAGTGATGAGTATAAAGGCAAAGTGCAGGAATAAATTACTCAGATTTCTTACCCAATATCCATTCTTTTTTCTCTGAGAGTATAAGAAACATTTCCTTGCATTACTTGCTTGATAAGCTGAAGATGTAATCATTTACAGTAGGTTTACTGTCTATGTATCTGCTATCACTTGTCTTTGGGAAGCAATAGTGACCTGCCCAGTTTCTCTTGTGACTTGCCCAAAGCAGTGTGGTGATACTTTGCTACACTTTCAGCCCCTCAGCACATCCTTATTTCAGTCACATTTGATTCACAGACAGCTACTATTAATTTTAAAATATAAAAGACTCATTTTATGTATAATTCCATGCATTTCCGTCTTTAAAGTGCCCTTGCAGTCAAATAGCATAGCAGCAATTAATAAAAGTATGTTGAACATGCCACCTGGTACTCAGAATAATAGGTGAGGCTGTGGCTGATATGCACATTTGCATGCACATGTATCTGTTGACAAGCAGTTAACTAGGTTTCAATGAGAGACATTGCAGAAAAATGCAGCATTTCTCAGGAAGGAAAAAAGTTAATATAAAGTCAGTTTTCTTTTGAATATTCTTGAATGCAGTCTCTTTAAATAATGTACTAAAAAGGTGAAAATGCCTGACCTTGGAGTTTCCTTTCAATTCTGATTTTGAAGAATTCATCTGTAATTGGATCTACAAATGCATTTTAGTGCTTTAATTTCTACTACTGTATTAATTTAAGACAAAGTAAACAAGACTTTGGAAAACAACCATAGCTGTGATGGTGTGTTTTGAGACATAGGAACAATTTGGTTTACTGTCTTCCCCTTAATTTTATGTAAAATGTGCATTTCTGTTATTTGACCTCTAATAGATACTTCTCTTCCTCCAAAAGAATAACTTTAGCTGATGCTAGTCTTTGAGCAAAAATATTTTGTATATAAATACCACATTGTGTGCATATATATGTATATCCAGAAGCCCTCTATTACTTGAAATAACTTCAGATTCCATATTAGAGAAGATCTGGTGCATTAAATTGTCAGAGTATCAAGATGAGGTTTGCAAATACTGAAGTTCGAGGTCTTGTTTGTTCCAGTTTTCTCTGCTCTGTTCTGTACTTTGCTCCTAAAGAAGTTATCTTTAACCCTCATTGCTGCCCATGTTGTCCTAACCTGCCCATTAAATCAGCCCTGGAGGTTTCCTTTCTCCACATGAGATGGTCTGCTAGGCTTGTGCTTTTTCTGCCATTTTATTTACAAAAGCACGGAATGAGGAAAAGAACACACACCTTTCTTCAGCATTTCAGAATCTGTCTGATAACTTGCAGATACAATCAATTCGGGTCTAGAGTGCTTTAAAATGTGTGCAATGAGAGATAATTTTTCACTTCCACAAGTGCTCCCTGATTCGGGTCTAAAGTGCTTTAAAATGGGTGCAATGAGAGCTAATTTTTCACTTCCACAAGTGCTCCCTATTGTACTGTGTGCCATTACACTGCTAGTAAGCCTCAGTGTGGTATTTGGGCACAGCTCTTACTCTGCCACTGTGTAGAGTGAGCTTTTGGAGAATGACTCTTTTGGTAGCCATCTGCTTAATTATACCCTTTTGGGTTTTTTCCACTTAACTGGAAAAGATCACTTGGCATACTTAATATTCATCTCAAGAACCGAATCGTTTCCCTGTTCTGCTTAGTGCCCCTTCTCCTGTGCTTTGCTCTTTACATCTTATGTCTGATCTAATTTGGTACAGGTGTCTTGGTTTAGATAACTTGTTAGGTAGGAGACAGATAGAGCTTACCTGCATTCTTATGTTGGCAAAAGTTTTCAAGAAATCTCTTCTTTACCTAAGAGATGTCAAGCACTGTTTATTTAAAATGTGCAATCAAATGTCCTTTCTAAATAGCAATTTCCATGTGCTTGATTTCGCACCATATAAGAATTGCAGCTTAAAAGATAAAGACAAGTGAAAAAAAGTTACATAAAATGCACCTGAAGTGCCATTGCACTGGTACTTCAGAAGGCATTGCCTCTTAAGGTTCATTTAAGGTTTTTTATATTGTCTGAATTATTTTGCCTGCTAAATTAAAAGTAATGCTTGGGAATGGAATATTTAATCTAAAATAATGTCAAATGTTTTCTGATATATACATCTAATAGGCATACTGAAATTACTTAGTTTTCACTATCCAGTAAGTTGGTAGTTGATGGTGAACGTGTTGGTGCCCCCCAGCTTGAGCAAGACTCAGTAATGTAAAATATTCACTGGGTTTTTTTGCATGATTGTGTGATGAGTGACATCCTATAAAATCTCAGGCATTCATGGATATATACAGGGGAAAAAAGTTTGTATTATGTATAGTATTTTCTGTATCCCGGTAATTCTCTCCCCTTTATAGTAATGGCCGGAGGTGTGGATATATACAGGGGAAAAAAGTTCGTATTATGTATAGTATTTTCTGTATCCAGGTAATTGTCTCCCCTTTATAGTAATGGCCGGAGGTGCTCAAGGTGGTATGTGAAATGGAGCTGTAAGGATCAAGTTGAGCCTAAAATTTCATTTGAGGAAAAGCAAAGGGAAGGCAAGACTGCAGACTCAGTCTTTCCAGAGCCAGTGAGGTGGCAGGTGGGAAGCAGAGCTACTCTGATCCTCAGCCTTGTGGCACCCACCTGCAAAGAGAAGGTCAGAGTCCCTGCCCCAAGGAGCCTGGAGCTCCTGGTATACTGAAGGCTTCGCAAGTTACAGGTCAGGGTCCCTGCCCAAGGAGCCTGGAGCTCCCGGTATACTGAAGGCTTCGCAAGTTACAGCTTCAGAAATCTGTAACAATTACTAAGGAGATACGTTTTGAGTCCTGGGCCTGGAAAATGCTGAGGGTCTCTGCCATCTGCAAAGGACACAGGATGGGGGTTTTTCTCTTGTGCAGAATAGCAGGAAATTTCTTTAGCTTATTATAATTTATTTTTTCATTTGTTTTAAAAAGTGTTGTCAGTGGGCTCCTGGCTGTGCAATGGTAGGGAGTTTTTCAAGCTGAGTGTTGGCAATTTTAGTTACTTTCATTTGTGTATCACTTTCTGTTTGTACCTGACCTGCAGGAGCTTGCTTGAGGCAGATTTCAGGAAAAAGGCTCAAGGGCTGACTGTCTCTCTTGCTATGTTTATTTTGTGCATTAATTAAATCAAGCCTTTCTGTGGTCAAGGATTTTATAAGAGTAGCATTATCTGATACAGTTAATTTATGAACTATTGGTCTGACAAAGATCTAAGAGCTAATTATATTTTTTCTAAAATTAATTTTTTGAAACACACAGACATGGGCAGCAACAATGTAAGTGCACAACTTGAACAAAATTCAGTGTTTAAAGCTGAGCACTGAGCAAACTAAATTCATATTCAGCTTTTACAGAGATTCTTCCAAGGTTATGAACATACATAGAAATTATTGTACTGGAACAGATCAATGATTCATCTAGTCCTGCTGAGAAGCACTGGTGAAGCGTGCCAAAATGTAAATCAAGGACTTGATCAGGATTTCAGGTCTGTCACGCAATGCTTAACCCAGCTGGAGACCTGGCAGCGGAGCGCAAATCATGGGTGACTAACCTCCCCCCATCTCTGTCTTCCTGCCCCACAAGAGGTCACATTCCTTCATTGAGTTAAAAACTCTCTATGCTAGAAGAGACTTTCAGAAAAATCCAGAGCAGTGGTCTTCTGGGAGGCCACTGCCTGTGAGCCCTTGCTCCATACTTGCAAGATGGGGTTATGTGGCCAGAGGTGCCTGTTAGAGCCAGGTTTATGCCATAGGTTTTCTGTACCTGACCTGCCCTCCCCAGGAGCCAAGGAGGTAGCTCCTCATTCTCATGTCTGTGCAGAGCCCTGGAAGAGTAGGAATCTGATGTCAGATGGAAAAGTGATAGATTGTGTAATTGCAGTCAGGGAGCCAACGTGTCAAACTACGGTTTTGTTAAATAAGGTCCTTATGTGTTTCAGTTCTGCTAATAAGCATTTGTTCCATTCCTTGGAGGAAGGTGCTCAAGTGGTGACTTCTGAATGGCAGAGTATGGCCCTTAAAAGGTGTAGTGTGTCTTGTGAAGGTGCAAACCAACCCCCAAGGATCTGCTGTTACTGCAGGAAGTGGGAACAGTCTTTACATGTGTAGCCAAGTCTGCCTGCAGTGAGGCCCCATCATGGGTAAACCAGGCTGCAAATGGTTGGATGTATAGTTGCTTATGAGTTTAGAACGAGATGTGTGAGTGACCCTTTCCTGTTGAAAAGCTGTAAAGCATCTTCATTTTGATGTAGCACCTATTCAGACATGACAGGGAGCAGGCTGCTGAGTGTTCCATTGTGTGTGGATTGTGAATCCTCTTTTGGGGGATAGAAGAGAAGGAATTTCCCTTTCCCTCTTGGGAGCAATAAGGAGAAAACATGAATAACTTACTTAAAACCTGATGGTTGTAGGTTGAGGAAATACTGAGGAAGTCTTCCTGCTGGGCTACCCTGTCCCTTTCAGGGTTGGGAAATTCTTCAGTATTGAAGAAATGAGTGTTGTCAGTGGTGATGATCTGAGTTTGGGTCATGGTATCCAGAGATTCACCTCTTAGACTCAAGTGGAGTCCTACTTGGACAGCGTACGTCCTACTGTGGTCTCTGGCAATGATGTTTTGGTGAATACTGCTGGATGTATGTTTTTAGAGATGTCTTAGCAAGTGATGTTCTGGTTCATTTGAATTGAAGTTGTTTGTGTTTCAAAGCTGCTTGAAAACCTTTGGGTGAAATAACCTGTTAATGAATGTTTGCTGATGGAAAGATTCAGCACAAGTAATATATGTGTTGTTTACAGACTTGTATAAAATATCAGATTTTAGATTAATTCTCTCCCCATTCCTCCACCAAGTATTATTTTTTTTTTTCAAACCAGATGAAGAAACACTATGACAGTGTTTCTTTAAATATAACATTTCACTGGTGTTTGTCAGGTGGCATGGTGTTTTAATGTTTTTATGTGGATCCTTACTGCATAGTTAAAGGTGACATACTGTGGGTTTTGGTCTCAGAAAATTAAACACTATTTAGCTCATTTACTGTTGAAATATCTGTAATACAGAAAGATAAAGTATTCTCTTAAAACTTAGTAGTACTTAACAATTGTTTCCTTAGGAACTATGAGATATAAAATAAAAATTCAAACCAGTATATTTATGAGGTAATCGGAGGTGTAGTATGATGTAACAAGAGTCAATTTGATGGAATGTTAATTTTGTATTACAGTTACAAATTCATGAAGTGTTGGCTAAGCTTGAGATGCTGTGAAGTTGTTTAATTTTGTGACAGAAAATGTCCTTCAGAAGGTAATAGCTTGATACATTGATTTCTTCAGCAATTCATGGCAGGACCCAGTTTTACAGCTCTCTTCTGCCTTGTCAGATTTCTCCTGGCTTCAGCAGAGTTCTGGCTATACCTTGCGCATAGCTAATTTTACAGAGGGAGAACTGCCTTTTTTTCCCCCCTTTTGTTAGGGCATGATTAAAATAAGGATTTTGATCTGTTTATTAAACTGTATAAAACCAGTGCCTTCCAACTTTTATCAGCTCATCCAGTTGTAGTAATAGTTTTACTGAAGTGATCCCACTGTTTTGAATTGAAAAGACATGTGGACATCAGCGATACACACCCAGCAGTAGATGCAGAGGAACAGTACTGCTAGACACTACCCAGTGATTTTATTGCAAAAGTGAATATAATTTATTGTTTGAGGAAAGGAAATCAGAAAAACTGTATTTTGAAGGTGAGCCAATACATATATTCCTGGACATTACACAGACCACCCAGATCTGAAGCCGTGGTTTATGTCTCTTAATTCTAAATAGATTCAGCTGAGCATTGAGCTGCCTGACCTAGACCAATGGAACGCTTAGAAAAGGAAAATCCGCCTTTTAATTTCCCTTTCTTTTCATATCTTCTTTAGTGAAAGGTTTCTCAGCAAGTAAGTTGGATGAGTTTCTGGAAAAGGGAACAAGAATATTTGCTTGTCAGAAGTGTAGTGTTCCTTGCTGAGAGTTAAATTTACTTACTCTTGGGATAATTACACTTAATCACTAAAGAAGGAAAGTGGGCATGATCCTGCAGTACAGTCTCCTTCCAACCATGTCTCTGTGCTGCCACAGTATAGGCACAGCATCTAACAGAAATTGTATCCCTGAGGACAGGCAGCTCTACTAGAGGGCAAGACAAAATATGTGTGTGTGTGTGTGTGTGTGTGTGTGTATCTATATTATATATGTATGGGATTATGATTCATAAAGGAATTTGACAAAATGGAACAAAATCCACACCTTTCTGGCATGCCATGTCAGATGGTAGGGTGGCCCCCCAGATATTCTCCATTTTAAAAAGCTATGTTTTAAAAAATGTCAGCTGATTCATAAAGGAATTTGACAAAATGGAACAAAATCCACACCTTTCTGGCATGCCATGTCAGATGGTAGGGTGGCCCCCCAGATATTCTCCATTTTAAAAAGCTATGTTTTAAAAAATGTCAGC
>NW_008650858.1:109573-122344 GCF_000695815.1 Acanthisitta chloris
TTTTTCATATTGGGAACCTCATTTAAAGATAAGAAAAATGTGGCTATCACAAATTATAATGCTTTACTGTTTCACCTAGATTCCCATTTTAGTCTGTTCTTATCTGCAAATGAAAAATGTTCTTTATCATGTTTGCTTACATGTTGTGACTGCTGCACTCACTAACAGGCTCTTTCTCAGCTAATCTAACCTTGAGAAAAAGCCTTTATCAAAACAATACTAAAGAAACAGCGTTGAATAGAAAATTTTCCGTTCTGTCATATTTTCTGAAATTTCACTGGGACCCATATTAGAGAAGTAAGTCAGTAAAGTGTGAGTAAATTCTTTTGACATACAGATAGGGGTGAATTTATACCTATAGGCATCAACGTGCAAGCTGGTGTAATGTTTTCATTTTTCGACTAACACTGGGAACTGAGGAGTAGTTAATAATGTAGATGTATTTAGTTTATATACACATCCACAGTTAGTGTTTTGCTTAAATGTGTTATGGAGTGGGGGGGGGTTATTTTAAGCACTTACAGCTCAAATTATCATAGTCCTTAAAGGATCGATTTAGGAAATCTGTGGTGAAAAACTACGGCAGTTTTCTGTCGTTTTGTATCATTTTGTGGTGTTTGTATGTTTTGCAGAAGTGGAGGCACCTTGTTATGACAGATCACTGTAGCTGTGCTATATCTATTTAGAAAAATGTCTCATGAAGGTTTTAAAACTGCTTGTTTAATGAGTTTCTAAGCAACAAATAATGTGATTTTCAAGTTCACTGTGGATTTAAAATTGAGCTGCTTTGCACCGAAAGAATGAGGCAGTATGAGGGGCAAAAAAAAAGGTAAAAAAAAATGATTTATGAGAGTCTCCATTTCAGAATATAATGGATTGAATTTAATATGCCACTTCTGAAATTCATATTGTGAACATATGTTAATAGAAACTTCCTGCAAAAACAGATGACGAGATGTGAAAAAGATAAGACTCAGGGAAAGTTTGTTTTTCTTAAATGTATCTTTTTCACTTTAGCCTTTTAGCAGACATAATTTCTGTTGGGGCAGATAACTGCAAAACCTCATGTGTATTTGTCAAGTGAAATCCTGACCTCACAGCCGCGTTTCGCCTGGTTTCCAAACTAGGAAGGATATTTGCCACAGCACTCCCTTGTATTTCTGCCAGTCTCTTTCCTAGGAACCTCTGAACCCAAGAGCCAGTTTTGGTCATATTTGCAAAAGCATAAAGGTCCCAAAGATATAGAAAATTCTGCTTTTTTTCATAAGAATGAGCAGTTGTGTACTCAAGACAGCTGTGCTGGTGATCACAGGCTTCTGGATGAACCAGGTCCTTTGTAGACCTCAGAGAGCGCACAAGGGTGTTGCACTCATGGAATATGCTTGGTGTACAAATTGCCCGGAAATCAGGCTCCATGGATTTGTTTGCTCTTGGAAGAACTTGTTGGTTTAACTGTTAATGAAGAAAACAAAACTTATTTAACCTGTTTTCAAACAACTTTGCTGCTCTCCAGTTGTTTATCCATAGCTGGGAAAGTTGAACATGGATGATCAAAATGCCTTAAAACCTGTATGGTCAGTAATAAAGACCATTTAAAAGTCTTGGTATTTTTCCTGTTTCTAGAAGGGCACAACTGTTTATGTGTACCCTTTTAAAATAAAAGAAACTATTAATAGAGGAAAGAAAGAAGCATTATTTTAAAAAGCCTGGAAAGGAGTGAAGTTCAACAAGATATACTCTGTTATGTACTAGCAAGTGAGGTAAATAGCACTAAAAATGCTCTCTGTATGCAGATACTCAAAATCTGATTTGTACAAGACATGACTTTGAAGGATCAGAGCAAAAGGTTGATGAATTTTGGTTGACAAGAAGCTCAGCATGACCCAGCAATGTGCACTTGCAGCCCAGAAAGCCAACCATGTATGGTCTGTGCCAGAAGCAGCATGGCCAGCAGGTCAAGGGCAGTGATTCCATACCTCTGCTCTGGTGAGACCCCACCTGGACTGCAACACCCAGCTCTGGAGTCCCCAGCACAGGAAGGACATGGACCTGCTGGAGCAAGTCCAGAGGAGGCCACAAAGATGATCAGAGGGGTGGAGAACCTCTCCTATGAAGACAGGCTGAGAGACTTGAGGCTGTTCAACTTGCAGAAGAGAAGGCTCCGGGGAGATCTTATAGCAACTTTCAGGGTCTTTTTACAAGAGCATGTAGTGATAGGACAAGGAGGAATGGCTTTACACTGAAAGATGGTCGGTTTAAATTAGGTGTTAGGAAGAAATTCTTCTCTTACGAGAGTGGTGAGGCACTGGCACAGGTTTCCCAGGGAAGCTGTGGGTGCCCCATCCCTGGAAGTGTTCAAGGCCAGGTTGGATGGGCCTTTAAGCAGCCTGGTCTAATGGAAAGTGTCCCTGCCCATGTCAGGGAGGTTGGAACTAGATGATCTTTAAAGGTCCCTTGCAATCCAAACCATTCTGTGATTCTGATTTTTAATTCTTAATTTAAACTAATTTGGAACATAATTTCAATATCACTTCTAAAGTTAGGTTACGATTTGTAACCATGCAAATTCCATATTGATGGGACAGCAAAAAACCCATGTGTACAAACCTCAGAAACCAAACTGGGCAACATTAATGTCTGGTAAGAGAATCTGATTCCTCCAGGAGTGTGATATAAATCTGAGAAGATAAAAGATGTCTTTTCTACATTGTCTCCAGCTTCATGAAATTCAAAACACCAGCAAACTGGTGTGTGTGTAAGCACACTGCTCAGTTTCTTAACACATGAAAATCTGTCCTGGCAAACCAGTAGGTTTAATGCAGAGGTGCAGAGTTACTCTGTTTTTCTGTCTGACACTGCCCTTACAGAGCCTCTTGGATCTTGATGAGCCTTTCATGTAAGAGAAGGCATTCTGCAGCCTGTGTTACCCATTTGCAAGGGTCTGGGGCATATTCTAGATAAAATTATGCAGTTTGATCAAGAGAGAGCTGAAATGTATGGGACCAAATCAAAATGTAGAGGAGGGCTCTGTGAAGCCTCTGTGACTTGACTGCACAAATAATCTGAAGCTTCAAGCATGTGCTGCTTTCTGAAGGCTGTAGCTGCAAGGTTCATGAGTCTCTTGGACATCAGCTTGGCTCGCCTCTGGCAAAAAGCCTAGTAACTCTGGAATATTTGCCCTGAGAATAGGAATACACTTCATTTTGGAGGATTGCCTTCCAGAGAAGATCTTTTAAATAGTGTAATTCTGTTCACATTATAAACACACACCAAAAAAAACCCCTATGGGAACTTTTTCTGAAACAGCTCTGAGAGCACTGAAGCTATTCCTGGTGCAGATTGCTTGTAATCAGCTTTCCTCTACTTCTTAGATGCTAAACTTTCTTGCACGTGTTTTCTTCTGGCCCACAGGGATGGATCATGAATGTGAAAATGAGAAAAGAATTATTGAAATACTGTTATTAGGATTTGGCATGAGTGAGACAGACATTGGTTATTTTGTACTTTCAAACTGCCAGTTTAGATACTTCTGCCCGTGCTGCAAGACATTGCCCTTGAAGAGGACATGGCTCTAGGGGGTTTAGACCTTATCATTAGTAGTAGGATTAGAAATACAGCTAAAACATTCTCCCTGATGGAGTCCAAACTGATATTCCAGACTGGAGTGTGACTTTTCCCCCAAAAACTCACTTGGCTCCATTTCACAGGTCAATTTTTCGCAAGCACATCGTGAAATACATTCATCACTGATTGCCATATAATGTTGTTTTGCAAGATAGAAATGCACATATTTTTATGTGTTTTGAAATGTATTTATGAAAGGAATAGTTATACTTAAAATATGGAACAAATAGATGAATATAAAAAACCACCCCAAATCCCCAGACTCCACCCTTTGCACCATCACAGATAAATCAACAATGTAAAATTACTGGTTTTCTCTAGAACAAAATTTTCACAGCTGTATTTAAAAGCATGTTGATGAAAAGTGATTCATAAGGTGAAGTAATCATTTTTATACAGTGCATTTGGCAGACTCTGTCCAAATTACACCATAAAAGAAATATTATATTTGACAGCAAACTGTTAACATTGTGAAATTTGAGAATGAAAACTGACTGTCCAAAGACTTATTATGACTATGCTGCTCTCTGATGGTACCCTGTTTTTCATACCCAGTTGTGGTCAGTCTGTGTTTATTCCCATCTTTGTTGTAAATTTAAGCTTTAGATAAATTTCTAATGTCCTTCCATTGTGAATTAATTCACATTTGTTTGATTTAGACATAATTGGAGAATATTATATCTAATTTGTCTAGTACAAGTTGTTTACTACACAGAGTTCTTACCAGCTAAATATAAAAGTAATTAAACTTACAAGGTTTTGGGCTACCTGAAATGTTTTTAAATTACACCCATTTTGTCAATTGTATTTTCATTTGAAAAGAGCATGTGTGATTCACCAAATTACTACGCACATAATGCTAGCTGACTTAAAACTGTAACAAATAATTACAAGGATTTAATAGAGTGGGATAAACCTCTTTATCCCCCTCGGCATGAGTGACTTGGGAGCAAAAGGCTGTGACCTACAGGGTCAAGAATACTGTGTGGAGTGTTTGAGGGTAGTAGATCTATCAGACAATCCTATTCAGGCTCTACTTTTGCATTGAAGCTGTCCTGATGCTCTGCAATTAGTAGACACCAGTTGCCAGGGATGTTAATGTTCCTTCTGGGCTTTGTTTGTTTTGTTGTTTGTGTAGAGTACTGATTAGGGCTTTTGAGTGTGGAATTCACTTGCTAGTGATTTATTTTGTATCTCTGGGATGGGTTCCAGCTGTTTTGTTTGGGGTTTTTTTCCTGGGAAATCTTGGTTTCAGATAGCAACCAGAGAGGTAAACTTTGAGAAGTTACTTCCTGATAAAAATCTCTTCATAGAATGACAGAATTTAGTTTTCTACTTATCATGAACGGTATTTCTATTTTTATTATCCTCCTCAAAAATAACTTCCATTGCAACTCTTTTAAGCATTAAATGAAATGTTCGTAACAGATTTATAATAACCTATTGAATAAAGTTAGAAGTAAGGATGTCACCACATCTGCGTATTCTAGGAAACCCGTGGGATGTTTTACAAAAGAATGTGCCCTTGCTTAAGCTTCTCATTCAGAAATTAAACCCCTATTGATACATGGAAACAGACTCCTATTCATATGTTCCATATGATTTGTAGCATCCTAATCCTTGCCATGAATCCTTTCCTTATTCTCAGCATTGTAGACTGAAACACATCAATTCAAAACATGGCTTCTTCACATTTTTTTTGTGAAACGTCAGCTCTTGGTTGAATACAGTTCTAATCGTCTCTTTTCACAAGTGCTGAGGGTTTCCTAAGTCCCGTTGAAGAGTAGTTTATTTTCAGTTATTTAAAAACTTGTCTTCTGTGAGTATATATGTAAAATTTACCATGAATCTGCACATTCATGCAATTACCTAATTTCATAATCCTTTAATTTTTTCCACTTTTACTAGTGCTTATATTTTTTTACCTTCGGCTATCTGTGTATTTTGGGTGAAACACGTAAAGCACTACTTTTTTATAAGCAATGTTGTATGCTAGTATTAACTGGAAAATAATGACTAAAATTAAACTTTAGTAAGGAATTGATAGGCTGCAAGACCATGCAGCTGCAACATACATAATAACTTAGAATAATAATAATGTTAACTTACCTGACTTAAGCACAATTTTGTTGACTTATGGTTGCCATACTAACATAAAGCTTTCTGTGTAGTTCCTTTATGGATTACTAGTGAAATTCTGAAACCATAATAATCTTTTCCACATTTGGCTTCTGCATGAGTTACATTTTACAACTTTATTATAAACACTTATAATGGTATAGGTCCAAGAATTACCATCTGCTATATGAAGTTTGCAATGCTGTTTACATAACATTGACGAGTACATTAAAGTGGTAAAGAAACGCCAAGAACATGCCACAAGAACTTGGATTCGTCTCCACTTAATGACTGCAAATTAGAAACTAACCAGCCTTGTCTAATCTGCTTTCGTGGCTTTGTGGTGTCCAGAGCAGTCCGTGAGTCAGCATCAGGTGCAGCTAGAAAAAAAGACACGTTCTGGCTTGGGGAGAGACTAATGGAGGAATGTAATCCCCTGAAGAAAACAGTCCAAATGTCCTGTGTATTACCCTAAACTGAACTTCTTCACTGGAAAGCTGTCAGAGCTGAAGGAATAGCTCATGATGCAAATCCTTTGTTCACTGATTTTCTTCCTTTCCTTTTAAAATGTGTAGTATTAGTGGGTCAAGTGGATCAAAAGTCTAATTTGCATATTGCACTCTTTCTTTAGTTTCCATATGCTGGTGTTCTGATGGAATTAAAAGGATGTGCTACTGGAAATTCCTGTTTATTTATTCTTACTAAAGCCTTATGAAGGGAACTCATCTCAGAAGCAAGACAGAGACATGTCTCCTGAAGAACTCTGTACAAGAAAACTGGCAGAAAAGGAGAGAAAGGATGACCTGCTTAATTGGATGGGTACATTCATGGCCCATGTCTTCATATTTGAGTCCATGGTCTGTCAGTCACAGTTGACATTGTTTCCTAAGAAATGTTGACTTTGAAAAAGGTGCCTGGCACAGACCAGTAGAACAGTTAATTCCTGTTGGCTGCACATTTTTATCAAACACAGAAGTAGTGGCAGATGTGCTTTCTGGCCCTTGCATGGCTGTCTTGGGGTTGTGTTCCACAGCTAAGCCAATTGTGTCACTTCTCCAGTTGCATATTGTGTCCATGCAGATTTATTTACCTGGCTGTGCCTCTTCTGTTGGCCCATAACTGAGAGGCACTGGACAACATCTTTACTTTTTCTTCATGACTTTAAGCTCTGAAACTGACCTTTCCTTTTGGACAATGAACACACTCTAACACCTTCTGTTCCCAGGCCAGCTGGGATTGCAGCCACAATTTTTGTATGTCACACCATTTTTATATTTTAGACTGAATAGAGTAAAGGTGGAGACTGGGAGGATGAAACCCCTAAACCCACTGTAGAAAAGGATCAGGTTCGAGACCATCTCATGAACCTGAATGTGTGTAAGTCCATGGGTCCTGATGAGATTCATCCTTGGGTCCTGAGGGAACTGGCTGATGAAGTTGCTAAGACATTATCTATGATTTTCCAGAAATCCTGGCAGTCAGGTGATGTCCCCGACAACTGGAAAAAGGGAAACATAACCCCCATTTTCAAAAATGGGAAAGCAGAAGAACCAGGAAACTATAGACCAGGCAGTCTCACCTCTGTGCCTGGCAGGATCATGGAGCAGATTCTCCTGGAAGCTATGCTTAGGCACATGAAAAGCAAAGAGGTGACTGGTAATAACCAACATGGCTTTACCAGGGGCAAGTCATGCCGACGAATTTGATGGCCTTCTATGATAGGGCCACAGAATTTGTAGATGGGGCAGAGCAACTGATATCATCTCTACCTGGACTTACGCAAGGTATTTGACACTGTCCCACACGACATCCTTGTCTTTAAACTGGAGAGACGTGGATTTGATGGGTGGACCACTCAGTGGATAAAGAACTGCCTGGATGGTCACATGCAGAATGTTGTGATCAGCAGCTCATTGTCCATGTGGAGGCCAATGATGAGTGGTTTCCATCAGGGGTCAGTGCTGAGGCCGATACTGTTCAACACCTTTGTCAGCAACATGGACAGTGGGATTGAGTGCATCCTCAGCAAATTCACTGATGACACCAAGCTGTGTGGGACAGTTGACATGCTGGAGGGAAAGGATGCCATGCAGAGAGACCTTGACAGGCTTGAGAGGTGGGCCAATGCAAACCTCATGAAGTTCAACAAAATGAAGTGCAAGGTCCTACATCTGGGCTATGGCAATCCCAGGCACACCTACAGGTTGGGTGGGGAAGGAATTGAAACCAGCAGTGAGGAGAAAGACTTGGGAGTTACAGTGGATGAGAAGCTCACCATGAGCCGGCAGTGTGCACTAGCAGCCCAGAAAGCCAATTGTATCCTGAATTGCATCAAAAGGAGTGTGGCGAGACCCCACCTGGAATAATGTGTGCAATTCTGGTGTCCTCAACATAAGAAGGGCATGGAAATGTTGGAGCAAGTCCAGAGGAGTGCCATGAAGTTGTTAAGAGGACTGGAGCATCTCCCCTATGAGGACAGGCTGAGGAAGTTCGGGCCTGTATACGTATAATGCACATGCAGTTGATGAATACCATCCTGGATTTTTCTGAGTGCATCTCTTCCACTTCATAGAATCATAAAATCATTAAATGGTTTGGGTTCAAAGGAACATTAGACATTATCTAGTTCCAACCCCCTCACTGTGGGCAGGGACACCTTCCACTGAACCAGGCTTCTCAAAGCTCCATCCAACCTGGCTTTGAACACTTTCAGGGATGTGGCATCCATGGCTTCCCTGGGCAACCTGTGGTAGTGTCTCACCACCCTCACAGCAAAGAATTTCTGTTTCTTCCTGATATCTAATCTAAACCTACTTTGTTTAAGTTAAAAGTCATTACCCCTTGTCCTATGACTAAATGCTCTTCTAAGAAATCCCTCTGTGGCTCTCTTGTAACCCCTGTAGGTATTAGAAGGCAATATAAGGTCTCCCCAAAGTCTTGTCTTCTCGAGGCTGAACAGCCTCAACCCTCTCAGCCTGTCTTCATAACCCTTGTAGCCCTTTTCTGCTCAGTATTATATGAAAATTTAATAAGCTACACTTTTTTCTCTGTCACTACTCTCACTACTGAAATTACTGAGGAGCAGACATCCAGGATTGGTCCTTATGAAGTACCACTTAGCGCATCCTTCCAGTTTTTCAGTTAGCTGTTGACAACTGCTCTTTCACTACTCTTGTCTAAGACATTTTGTATTCATTCTAGATATCTTCCATTAGATTATGTTTCCCTGATTGTTTGAAGAAAATGTCACACACTATAGGTCCAAAGCCTGAATTAAGTCGATAGCATATGACACATACTGCTTCACATCTCTAGTCACAAAATGCTATCCAGTGTTAAATGGATATTTTTTTTGATTGCTAGTCATGTCCTCATGATTTGTCTGTCAGATACTTACAGCGTCCGTTTGTGTATGATGGTTTCTCACAGTCAGCACTTTCCTCCTTAGGAAACCAGTTGTATTGCCTAATTCCTCCTTTCCCAGACAGGATGATAGTTATTGTTTAACACTGTCTTTTCTAAAAATAACTATGCATCCCAAAGTTATGTTAGCTTTCTCACTATTGAAGTCACATTGGTAGCTCATTGGCCTTCTCTAGAAATGACATGACATGCTGCTGGGAAGATTGAAATTATGCTACGTACTTAGTATCTGACAAAAGCAGATGTGAGCATATCACAAGTATGAGATTAGTTGTGCTGAATGCCCATTCTTATCCCGAGTGTAAGGCTGAATAGGAGCTTTTGTTTTCCCAAAAGAGCAGAGGTTAGGCCTTATCTATTATAAAAGACCAGCTTTCTGTGATTTTCCAATACCATGTTAATTTTGTGTGAGATAGATCTTTGATGGAGGTATGAGCATTCATTGCCATTGACTTGTCAGGTTCTCCAGAAGCTTTTTACTTGTTATGAGATACCAAAACATACGCATTGGACTTTTCTGATTTCCTTGTTTCAATTCACATGTTCATGCTGTGCATCTTGGAGATGCTAAATTGTCCTGTGAAAATTGGATGAAGAAAGTCGATCATTTCATGAAACCCAGTCAACCCAAGAACTGGGACACTGTGGTGGAGTCTGAATATGATGGCACTCTCACTGTAGCGATGGGAATTGGCAGGCCTTTCGTGACACTTCTACCCTCCAACTGTGACTTGTAGGCCTGGACTTTGTGTCAGGTCACTCTACACTTTGTGACCAGCCTCTCAAGTTGATGGTTTTGGGGTTTTTTTTGTTGATGCAGCTTTCTATTTCAAATACTGCACATACGAAAATGTGAATTAATCATCTTGCAATCACATTTTCCCCAAATTGAAACAAAGCAGACAGCCAAACATTTCGCTCAAATCCAATTAAGGGATCATTTAGGAAAATCAAATGTTATATCCATTTCTCCTGAAAGCTTGAATTAATCAATCGATCTATGAGCGGTTTAGCTCACTGAAATTTTGTATCACCTGCAAATCGCATGAAGTATGTTTACAGAAAACAGTGCCAACAAACTTAGCCTCTCTTTTTTTTTTTTCCAGTTGGAGAGAAGCAGTAGAAAAAGCCAGAGTAGATAAATTTAGCACAGGTTCCCATGTAAGATAGAATCACTGCAGGTGCCACCATTATTCAATAATGAGCCAAATCCGGTGTGGATTTAAGGTTATTTGTTTTTTAATCTCATAGCAGTGTGTCCCTTTAGTGACTGACTCATCGTTCTAACAACAATGAAACGGCATCAGTGCAGCTCTGGCTGCAGAGGTGGACGTGGTTTTGTACACGCGTCAAGGTACATTTTTCTGTGTCCCCATGTCCCTAGAGATGATTTGACTTCCCATCTTCTTGTCTCCAGGGTTTTTTGTTCCATTTCCTATTTTTGTTCTGTTCTCGATTTGGAGAACATGTTTGGGTTTTGCTATAGCAGAAGGTTACTGGTTGTTTGATAAAACACTTGCAAGAAAAAAAGTTAAAATTAGGTAGTGGAAAAATGATATCACTTTGCAAAATTCAACAGACCAATTGCACTAAGCAGATAAATCCTTATGTTCGTTGTTTAGTCACCTCTTTTAATTGCTTGGAGTACCGTGGCCATCTCTGGAGTTATCAGCACAGGAGAGACATGGATCTGTTGGAGCAGGTCCAGAGGAGGTGGCAAAGATGATCAGAGGACTGGAGCACCTCTCCTATGGAGACAGGCTGAGAGAGCTGAGACTCTTCAGCCTGGAGATAAGAAGGCTCCGGGGAGACCTCATAGCACTTTCTCGTACCTAAATGGGGCTTATAAGAAAGATGGGGACATTTTTAATAGGGCCTGTAGTGACTGGACAAAGGGTAATGATTTTAAACTAAAAGGGTAGATTCAGACTGGGTATAAGAAAGAAATATTTTATGATGAGGGTGGTGGTGGTGAGACACTGGCACAGGTTGCCCAGAGAAGTGGTAGACGTCCCATCCCTTGAAACCTTCAAGGCCAGGATGGACAGGACACTGAGCAACCTGATGTGCCTGCCCATGGCAGGAGGGGTTGGACTAGGTGGTCTTTGAAGATCCCTTCCAACCCAAACTGTTCTATGATTCTATGTGGGCTTCTCATAGCTGTGTGAGGCAGGGACTTTGGTGAAGGATTTTGAGACTAGAATGTGGTTACCTGAGTGATTCAGTTGCTGCTCCTGAGCCCACAGCACAGCATTGTTAGTATACAAAGACATGGAAGGGCTGCGTCCAGCTGAAATAATAACAAAAATTTGTTATTTTAAGATGTTTTAAGAGAAATTCTTCTTAATTAAATTGCACTTACTTGCACATTTCTGTAAGCACTAATTTCTGAAGAAATGAGTGTTGTAAGTAGTAGGATAATTAACATAACTAGAAATCTGATTTCATATTCGATAGTAACACAGAAAACTTGATTAACAGTCAGATGGGAAGTGTTGATTGATAACAGCTTTGGTTTGCAACCCTGCATCCAGAATTGTAATTTAACTTCAGTATAACAGCTTTCTTTTCAACTGCAGTGTCACATTCTTGACAGAATTGTAGAATTTTTCTTCTAAAATGTAATTCCCTGGATCCGCATGAAAGCTTAATAGGGCCATAGTTCACTGTTGTCTGCACTGTTTGTCATCTCCATTCACCCTTTCTTTTCAAGTATTATAAACGATGCATTCAACATAGGTCAATAAAAAAAATAATGGACATCCTCTACTGTGCTACTCTCACCCTTCTCCTTGAGTGTTATCCCTGCTTGCTCTTTCTTTGTTCATTTATTTTTTTCAAAAATGCAGTTTTATATTTGCTGCATGTCATACTTGCAAAAACACGGCTTTTTCAAAGATCGTTTTATACTTCAAGGATAGCTAAAAGAAATGCCATGGACACATTCTTTCATAAGTGCATATAAGTTAAACTGTCTGATTTGGAAACACAAGCAATGAGACTTTTCATTGCATTTTGGTCACAGCTGCATTTGCATATTTTACAGCTCGAAGTATGATTTTTATAAACTAAAACTCTTCAGGTTTTTTTAATGTAATTTCAGACATGTTTTCTAAAAGCTATGTGTTGCCCGTGAGGTGCAGGATCTGAATTTTTGGTTATAATTATTCCTTATAATATTTTTCATAGTTCTGGCTCGAATAGGTGTAACCTGTGTGTAAAGATAGAAAGGAAATAAATGTTTAATCTGGAAAAGGGGAAATTCGAAGGAGATAAAATCTGGGCATAAATCTTTTTTTCCCTTAAATTTGTCTCTGGATATCCTCTGCGCAAGTGTCGTGGTTTACTGAATTTTTGGTTATAATTATTCCTTATAATATTTTTCATAGTTCTGGCTCGAATAGGTGTAACCTGTGTGTAAAGATAGAAAGGAAATAAATGTTTAATCTGGAAAAGGGGAAATTCGAAGGAGATAAAATCTGGGCATAAATCTTTTTTTCCCTTAAATTTGTCTCTGGATATCCTCTGCGCAAGTGTCGTGGTTTAGTTTCAGCCAGCAGCCAAGAACCACACAGCCGCTCACTCACCGCCCCACCAACGGGATGG
>NW_008650858.1:122470-131986 GCF_000695815.1 Acanthisitta chloris
TCCCCAACTTCCTTGCCAGCATGGCAGTACAGAAAGCAGCAAAGGCCTTGACTCTGTGTAAGCTCTGCTCAGCAATAACAAAAACATCTCTGCATTATCAACTCTGTGTTCTGCACAAAACCCAAACATAGCCCCATACTAACCTCTGTGAAGAAAGTTAACTCTACTTCTGCTCAAACCAGCACAGCAAGTCACAAGTTGTGCCTCCTGATCCTATTGAGTCTTGGAGGAGGCAGGTCTTGGTGTGGTGGTGATTTTCTCTGCCTGTAGGCATTACTGGTTCTCCTGGGGTTATGTGGTCCAATGTGGTGGGGCCTTCTTCCTGACCCTTGGAGGGAGGTGAAGAAAAGATTTTCCATCAGTTTTTCCATCCCACCCCTATCAAAGCAGAGGAAGAGAGGAACGAGTGTGGTTATTCCTCCTCCTGCATCATCTGGGAAAAGCTGGGAATAACGTGAAGGAAGGTCTTAGGTTTTATATTGGGGAAAATGTTAAAGTTAACAGTACATGGAACAAACTATATTTGCTCTCAGCATTTCCAGGTGTCTTGATATAATGATTGTTCAGTGTCTGTAAGAGATATGTTTCTGTCTGGATGGATGGACCATAGCATAGTTTGAAATACAGATAGTCTTTTCGGATTGAGTTATCTTTGTGAGATAAGCAAGTTTTAATGTCTTTAATATGATACAAATAAAGGTGATTAGTTGAAATTGCCATAATTACGAAAGAAAAAGCAAAAACATTTTATTGAATCTTCCATGTTAGAGCAACCCAGCTATCAAGTGTCCCTGCCCATGGCAAGGAGGTTGGAACTAGATGGTTTTAAAGGTCCCTTCCAGCCCAAACCATTCTTTCCACTCAGTGGTTAAAGAACTGGCTGGATAGGTACACACAGTGGTGTCCCTCAGGGATCGGTGCTGGGGCCAACACTGTTCAATATCTGTGTTGGTGACACGGGCAGTGGGATTGAGTGCACCCTCAGCAAGTTGTGTTCTTCCTCTTGAGACATTTGCTGAGCAACCTTTGGTTTCAGTTTCCTTTGTTTTACCAGATTTGACTGGATTACCTCTTATTTTATAATCAGAGATATAAAATACTTCATCTTAAAGTAGTATTTTTGTACATAGTTACATCAGTGGGGAAGGTCTAACTGGTTTGGAATTGTTCTTGGATCTCAGAGCCTTTTGGAAAACTAGTATTTCCAAAATGTGATTTTATGTTTCAGTCATTGCATAAACAAATTAGTCTCAAACCAGCTTAGAACTGAGGCTGAACTAATTCTTTCATTTCTCTGATGAAGAATAATTGTGTCTCTCTGAGTCTTGACTTTCTTTATAATCATGTTTTTCAGTGGTGCTTTCATTCTTATATCCACAACCCACTTGATTAGTGCGGTGGGCAGTGTCAGACCACGAGGAGTTATGGAGAAGGTTTTGATGAATTCTTTTTTAAGAAAAAGAAATGAACTTTTGAGAGTAACACTTCAGGGAGAGGTGGGGGGAAATATGAAAGAGGAGCTCAACTCGTGAGAAGAAAGGGCAAAAGAGAGAATGGAAAATGATGAAGAACAATGGATATAGAATACATCCCAGAAAGTGACACCTGTTGCTGTTGGCTGTTAGCACCTGGGAGAGGATGAGAAGTGAATCATTTAAGATTCATGGAATCCAACTGAAAAACAGAAGGAGGGAGGTATAGTGACCTCTCTGATCAACTTAAAAGAGAAAATGGACTATCCTCTATAGAGTTCAGCACAGATCACAAAGTTGCATAGATAGGCTGTAGTTCCTAAAAGCAAGGGAATTAATAGCAAGGGGTGTAGCTGGCATGTTCAGACACAGTCACATTTCATCACTATGATCCTCCCTTCTCCATAAAACAGGACACCTTAACTTGGAAACGTGGTCCCCCCAACCAGTCTTTACAGACAGATGTGCTGCAGTAATACACCAACACACGTCCTGTGCTTGAAGTGCTTCCTTCCCACGTGGCCATAATGAGAGCTCTGCACATAGGAATTTTTAATTTACTCTTACTCTGAAGGATAACATAAGCAATATTGGGATGTTGTTAAACGTGGTATGTGTTACTGTTGTGAGCAGCTTTCTCCTTACCACTTCTGTGCGTGAAAAGTGACTTGTTCCCTCTGAAGGTTTCTTGCACAATGTTATATCAATTGGTCACAGAGAAAATCTTTAGAAGAGTTATGACAAGACATACTAATAGAAAAAAAAACAAAACATAATTGCTGGCATCCAGCCTTACAGTTCAGTGTGGGAAATTCTCCTTCCTACAGGACAGAGGGGAGAGTGGGATAAACTCATGTACAGCACCTCTTTACATACACAAACGTAAATAATAAGAGTTAGTTCATGTCTTGTTGGAAGTATAGTTTGTATCAAGCATTGGCTCTATTCCACTTTTGCTTTTCTCTTCATGTAAAAATAAATGTGTGTGGCCGTAAGTTAAATTTATCGTATAAATACGCACGATTAAAATCAACCCTGTTTGCTCATGTGCCAGAATTGTCCCAGCAGGGGAATTTAACAGAATCACAGAATAATCAGAGTTGGAAAGGATCCACAAGGATCATATAGGCCAACTCCTGGCCCTGCACAGGACATTCCCGATAATCACACCATGTACCTGAGAGCATTGTCCAGACACCTCCTGAACTCTGTCAGGCTTGGTGCTGTGACCACTTCCCTGGGGAGCCTGTTCCAGTGCCCAGCCACCCTCTGGGTGAAGAAACATTTTCTAATATCCAGCCTAAACCTCCCCTGACACAACTTGAGACCATTCCCTTGGATTCTGCCACTGGTTGCCAGAGAGAAGTTGTCATTGCTTGCCCCTCCACTTCCTTCTGTGAGGAAGCTGTAAACAGCACTGAGGTCTCTCCTTATTCTCCTCTTCTCCAAGCTGACCAAATGACCTCAGCCACTCCTCATATGGCTTCCCTTCAAGGCCCTTCACCATCCTTGTTGCCCTCCTTTGGACACTCTTAATAACTTAATATCTTTCTTATATTGTAGTGCCCAAAACTGCACACAATACTCAAGATGAGGCTGGATCACTGCAGAGTAGAGTGGGATAATCACCTCCCTTGACCAGCTGGCAATGCTTTGCCTGATGCTCCCCAGGACACAGTTGGCTCTCCTTGCTGCCAGGGCACACTGTTTACTTATATTCAATTTGCCAGCAACAAGGACCCCCAGGTCCCTTTCCACAGCACTACTTTCCAGCATCTCATTCCTCAGTCTGTACATACAGCCAGGGTTGCCCCATCCCAGATGCAGAAGGCACTTGCCCTTGTTAAACTTCATACGGTTGGTGATTGCCCAGCTCTCTAATTTGTCTAGGTCTCTCTGCAAGACCTCTCTGCCGTCAAGGGAGTCCACAGCTCCTCCCAGTTTTGTATCATCTGTGAATTTGTATCATCGGTGAATTTATTTAGTAGTCCTTCGAGTCCTGCATCCAAGTCATTTATGAAGCTACTGAAGAGCACTGGGCCTAAGATGGAACCGTGTGGAATGCACTAGTGACTGGTCACCAGCCTGATGTAATCCCATTCACCATAACCCTTTGTGCCTGACCCATGAGCCAGTTGCTCACCCATTGCATAGTGTGCTTGTCCAGTTTTATGCTGGACATTTTGGCTCTGGACAAACACAAGCTGGAACAGAGAAGAGCATTTCTGCTGTGTGATCAGGTACACAATGCCCAGTGGGGACAGCTGGCAAAGTCACTGGTGCTGCTGACTTTGTACCACAGACAAATTTCCTTCAAATGGGAAAGTGCAACCACTCAAATTATGTCTTGCTGGGCGAAAAATGGTGTTGCCCTCCTGCACTTGGGATTTGGTCCCTGGGGCATTCAGGGTGGTGGGAAACACAGAATATGAGAATGGTTTGGTTTGGAAGGAACCTTTAAAGTTATCTATTTCCAGCCCTGCTGCCTGGGCAGGGACGGGACGCCTTCCACTAGAGCAGGTTGCTCAAAGCCCCATCCAACCTGGCCAGGGATGAGGCATACACAACTTTTCTGGGCAATGTATGCCAGTGTCTCATCACCCTCACAGTGAAGAATTTCTTCCTAATACCTAATTACAACCTGCCCTCTTTCAGTATAAAGCAATTCCTCCTTGTCTCATCACTCTATACCCTTGTAAAAAGGTGACAGAGGTGAGCTACACTGTGTTCCTCTGATGGCATACAGCTCACCATTATCTCAGATCTTCCAAGTTGAATAATCAGAAAAAAACAAGTTTGTAATTCACTGTTTAGATTTTTCCCATCCCAGGGGTATCTGCAGTACTGGGCACATGTAATAATGCATTGTACTGGGCTCATTTGCAGCTTGAATGGCTCATGGGGGTCAGCAGCAGAGTGCAAGCTTTTTCACCCCTTGAGCAATGAAGCATTGAGAAGAGGTTATTATAACCAATTAGTGGTGGCATTATTATTACCAATTAGTGGCTGTATGAAGCAAATCGTTAGTCTTAGTTCAGTTATTAGTAGCCAGGTGTTCATGAAACGTGCCATGTGCCAGTGTTGTACCTCAGCAGTCACTGTCAAGACCAGTCATGGAATTTGGGATGCCTCTGCATGGGGCTTTGTCTCCCCACCACCCCTGAAAAAGTGTGTTTGGAGTCAGTGTGCAGGATTTTTTTGATTGCTGTCAGGGTTGTGTAGCTAGTGTGTGAATAAATAAGGCAATTTCCATCTCTAGACCAGTATTCTGAAACTTTTAATATACTGAATTCATGATGTAAAGTCAAATATTAGATTTCCAGTTTTGTTGTTGGTTGCTGCTTCATTTGTAAGAGCAAAATGGCCATGTCAGTGAAGGAGTTAGTTTAAATTACTCTTGATTAAAAGTATTGTTTCTGTAGGACTCCTGTTTATGAAACCCCTAATAAGCATTATTTCCACACATCCATTAGTTTTGCACAATGACTTTACAGAGGACAGTTTAGAAAGGAAGCAGCATTAATTAAATTCTGTTTAAGAGCTTAAATTGCACTTTTATACTTGTTAAAATTTTAAAAAAATAAAGGAATTTAATGGGGGAAAAGATAATTGAATCTTTACTTATATATCAAACTATCTATTTAACTTTGGTGCATTTTGCAGGAGGATTCATAGCTGTTGCTCTATAAATATATAGAAATACTAATAAAATGAGAAAAGTAAGCATAGCTAATAACATTCCAATACACCAGATACTTACTGCAGACAAATTACTTTAATTGTGTAATCAGAATAGGCATTAGAAATATTTTTTATGTTTCTTGAAAAAAGAAAGTAGGGGGTTGGGGTGCTGGTTTCTCTCTGGTGATTCAGATGTCTTCTGATTTTCAATATTAGTGAAGAAAGGGTTTGACAGTTTCTTTGAGGTCAGTTTAAGGGAAATGAATTGTAGGATAGCATTGGTCAGGGTGCCTCCAGCACAGCTGGGCAGGGACATCTGGTGGTGTAGTAAAGAAATCATTGAACACTTGCAAATGGAAGTGCAGTTGCACTGGAATGATTAAGGAATCATTATGGTCACACTGTGATTACTTTTCTGGTTTGATACTGTTCTACAAGCACTTACATGCATGTTTAGATTTCAGTTTGTGTATGGTTTTAATTTACCTGAAAGGTAGAAACTAAGGCCCTATTCTTGAGCTGGCAGCTTGCAGGCATAAGGTGTTGGACACCCTTAACTCAAAGGACATTTAACCTACAGTCAATTGTAGGTTTAAAATCAAACTCGTGGTACCACACCATGGTTCTGTGGATAGAGCAGGTGTGTGTTAACCCTGCATATTTGGGCTCTGTTTGTCGTTCTGCCAGTGATATGCTGTGATCTCTGGGCAGAGCTTGATTTCATTTGTTTCAGTCCACCACTCATCAGTTGTTTAAATCCATCTTTCTGCTATAGTGCTGTGATAGTGGTTCAGCTTCTGAATTGCATGTATAGGTAAATAATAATAATAATTTAATTATTGCCTATCTTTGGTTTCAAAGGTCTGTGTTAATTAAATATATAGCGAGCATTTTTATTTGTGTGTCTTTATCTTGGACCTCTATAGTTCATAAATATGTGACCAATATTTTAACTGCAGTCATTTTAAAAGAGAAACCTTTGCAATGAATTTTCTGGTGCTGTGTTTAACTGTGCCTGATACTTACTTAGCACTGTGCATGTGCTAAGTCCTTGGAAACATATGTGTTGAAGGTCATACCCTTGGGAAGAGTTTCCCAAGAGTGCTTAAATGCTGTGATGTCTTACTAGCTCTGTGCTAGGCACTGTCCTGCTGGGACAAAGCAAGACTTTCTTCATTTGTGAACATTTTTTATCTCACTGTGTTTTTCCTGCTGTTTCTGTGTATCCAGTCGTTGATAGTACATGTTGATCACACACAGTGGCTTCTGGGAGTCGGTGTCACCTGCTCTTGGGGGCTGTAGGCACAGCATTTCCAGGGACAACATGATCTCTGCAGGAGGCACTGTCCTGCTGGGACAAAGCAAGACTTTCTTCATTTGTGAACATTTTTTATCTCACTGTGTTTTTCCTGCTGTTTCTGTGTATCCAGTCGTTGATAGTACATGTTGATCACACACAGTGGCTTCTGGGAGTCGGTGTCACCTGCTCTTGGGGGCTGTAGGCACAGCATTTCCAGGGACAACATGATCTCTGCAGGCAGAAGGCAAAGGGTTGTCTTCATCTGCTTCTGTTTACAAAGCTTTTGCGACTGCAGCGCCATGTTCTCTCATAGTAGGTGTACTCTTGAAATGATGGTGTTGATAAGTTACTAGTTTGTGCTTTGTGTATTGTGTAAGGAACATGTTTTTATCATAATGTACTCCCCATGCAATTCTATAAAAAGAAAAGGGGAAAAAACCCACAAGTATCTGTTTTTTCCTTTGCTACCAACATGGTTTTTCAGGAGGAGTCTGTAGCAGCTGCAAGCTTCAGCTCTTTTCATTGCATCCTGGGCAGAAAAATAAGTCAATAACCTAAATCTTTCATAGCCAATTACGGCCTCTTTACTGTGGTCATTATTCACACAAGGAACCCTACAGTTGGTAAGAAAGGACATATGTGTGTGTGTGTATCTATCTATCTATCTATCTATCTATCTATCTATCTATCTATCTATATATCATCAAGCTCAGAATTGGAGAAACCACTATATAATTGAAAAACTGTGACTTTCAGATTGAGAATCTTCTTAAAGTAAGGAGCTGAGAGATCAGCACTTTGCAAAGTAGAACAGTTTATCTTGAAGTCAGAATAACCTAACTATTCACTGCAGCTTTTCACAAGAGGGTAGGTATTTCATTGAGGTCCAACTCTCCTTTCTTTCCTTGCAGTAAAATTTGTATTTTGTGAAATTCCTCATTACTTATTTTCTATAAAGAAACAGTTCTTTATCATTTTCCATTGTCACCCTAATGGTTCTGTCACCATCCTTTAAAAATTTCTCCCCTCTTGGTTTGGATAAAAGAGAGAAGCACTGGCATATGCTGCTGTACCCTTTGTTTGAGACATGTCCCAAGGCTGTGGTGACAACTCTGAATCGAGGATAGCAACAGAGTTGTTGCAGATGTGCTGTTTTCTGTTAATGAAAAGCTGATGTTCACCCACAGCCCTTCTACACAATATTTAATCTGTAGCACTTTATATTGCAAGCTGCCCAGTAAAGAGAAAACTGTTGGTTTTATGTTTCAGGTGCAAAGATGGCTTGAAAGGATTTACATACTCTGCACTAAAGTAAGTAAAGTTTCTGTGTGTAGCTTTAAGTCAAGATTTTGAGGAATTATGCACAGTGGCAACTGCATTGTAAGAAGAGTATTCCTAAGAAAAATCATGCTGTTGCAAAACTTTTGCAGCTTTTGGGGTATACAACATATTTTGAAGAAGGCATAATCATAGAATCATTAAGGTTGGTAAAGACCTCTAAGATCATTGAGTCCCAGCCCTTAGCCCATCACTGCCCGGTCCACCACTAAACCTTGTCCCCAAGTGCCACACCTGCATGTCTTGTAAATACCTCCAGGGATGGTGACTCCACCACTTCCCTGGACAGACTGTTCCAATGCCTGACAGTCCTTTGAGTGAACAAATTTTTCCTAATATCCAATCTAAACCTCCTCTGGTGCAGCTTGAGGCCATTTCCTCTAGTGTGCTGGCAAGAGAGGAATCCTTTTATATTTGGGACTCTTATTAAAGGAAACTCAGACATGTGATTGCATGTTTTTGAAGGAGCATTAATCTTCTACTTTTCTAAAACCGAGATTCCCTCTGTTTTCCTTGAAGCAAATGGCTCTTGTGTTTTCTCCTGGAGTTTCTTTGCTGCATTACAAAATGTTTAATAAATGCAACAGTACTTCTGTACCCAGCATCCAAATAAAGCATGCAATTATAGCATATTTGTTTGAGGTATCCTCAACATGCCACTAAACCTTGTGTCTGTCATTGTGATCCAGCCTCTCCAAGAATTTTATTTGCAATGGGAACGTCTGGTGTTAGTCACTTATGTGTTGTAGTTATACAAAGTTCTCCCATCCTCATGCCTTACATCAAAAGTACAGACACATTATTCTTATCTGTCCCTTACATAGTCTGCTGCCTGTTACCACTCAGGCAGCTCAGTGCATTGAGGTTGTCAACTCACCAGTTAAGAAAAGAGCTGAAGTCAAGCAAGAGAGATTTGCTGTTGTTGCTTTAGAAAATATTTTATAGAACTCACAGCCATGAAATTTGATGTAAGGTGCCAATAGTTAAATAATTCAATTTATAGTCAGAAATATGGGCATGAAACACTCCTATGGTAACGTGCAGAGACAGTGCTTTCTGAAATCACTGCTTTACAGTGACATGTTGAATGATAAAGTTTTTATACCTTCATCAGCCTCAGCAAGACTCCCACAGTACAGTGTAACTTGGATTATAGTGCAGAGTGTTAGGAAACATCTTGCCATTGTGTCCTTCATTGCCCTTGATACACAGTAATTCTGCACCTAAGATGAACCGATGTATTGACAATATCAACTTCTGGGTAATGAAGCCAAGCAAAACAAAGTTGATGCTCTTGGTGGGAGCAAAAACATTTTGAAGATTTTACAAAACAGATATTTTATAAAAATACTGTAGTAATTCTCAACCTTTATGTAACCCCATTTTGCTGAAGATAATTGAGATTTCGTGTGCCTTTTTATGTTCTTATTTAGTGTCTTCCTTTGTCTGAGAGACAGACTTCCCTAGTAATGTTTTTGTTCCTAGTGTTAAAAAATTCCTGGCACCAATTGTGTCCTTTAGCTGAAGTTAAATATATGTCAGTGGAGTGATCTTTTCAAAGAGGTACCAGGTTTCACACCTGTATAGGATGAGTTTTTACAGACCTGGGGGTAACTTCAGGCTTGTCTTAGAGACTCGTTACAGGGCTTGATGTATTTCTTTGAGTTATTTATCTAATTGTTGTTTTGTTCTGTTTTGTTATTTTATTTCAGGTTCATTGTAGGG
>NW_008650858.1:132005-154344 GCF_000695815.1 Acanthisitta chloris
CACCTGAAGCAGCATTTTCAAAAACAGATAGAAAAATCAAGCATTGTGAAAAAGTATCACAGCCAATGAACATACTGGCTCTAACAAAAAAGCTCATGGACAAAGTGTGAGTCAAAGAAAACCAAAAAAAAACACCAAAATGAGTCATTGTTACATAGTGCATTTTCATGTCTTGTGCATTGTATTTGATAATGTGTTATAATGCTTTTCCTTTGCATTTAAGTGTTTTTTCTATTCCTTTCTTACTGGATAGTTAGCAGTGGCAAATGATGAACTCTAGTGAAAGAAATATTTAAGTCCTGTATGTCATAGCTATGACTTGCAATGTGCAGTTGTCTAAGAGGGGAGAATAAATTCAGTCAATGCTGAGTGCAGAGTGGTGGCTGCTTTTTCTGCAGTTTTCAGCAAAACCAGTTCATGGCATGATTCTGCTGGAGCTAGTGGTGTGGTTAAGGAGGGAAATTGCACAGCAGCTGACCTTACCTGTGTCTGTAAGTGACTGTAGCATAGCCTTTTGGGTGATGTACATCCCTGTCATAAAGGAGAGCTACCTGAAAACAGGGTTGGTGGCACATGGGCTCCACTGTCCAGAGACAGGAACATGCAAAGCAAAGAATGAGTCTAAAACTGTTTTGTACAAGGTCAGATCTAGACATCTGAAGTTAGGCAAGGTAGGTGTTCCCTCCCTGTCTGTACTATCCAATTTATTGTCCTTTAGTATAAGTTTAAAGAAGTGACAGCAGATAGCCTTTCAGTCTAACACTTCTGCTATGCCTGATATGCCTGCTTAAGTCAAGGAGTCATTCATTTGCAGGGAAGATGGAATAAAAATGGACGAGGGATGTGTTTACACCAAATTTTCACTTCCATTGACCTCTTCAGGGGCAGTTTTATGACCTGCTGACATGCAAGAGAGACTCTTTCAAGTGCATTGTGTTCTCAAAGTAGTGGCTTATCTTACTTGCTCAGATGATGAACAAACATGAAGTGACCCCTGTCACATGGTGACTTCCTATGATTTGCTGTGATTTTTGTTGGAAAATATGAGGGAAGTCAGCAGTGGCTTTTCAGTCATGACTGTATTAGACAACAAAAGACCCAGAAGGAAAAGGCTGCTCCAGCTATGCACAGATTCTTTTAGCAGAGCTGCTTATGCCTATTTTGTCTTAAATACCTCTTATTCAGTTTGCTAGAGATAGTTCATAGCTCTTTTACTTTTCATTAAATACAAGGATTGAGGGACTATAGGTGGAGAAGAGCATTTTCTCTTTAAGGTTTTGAAACTCCCAACTCAGACATTCAGAAAACTTTCAGTTTTCAGTTCTAATGCTCTCACAGGTTTCTCTTCCATATGGTTCTTTTCAGTATAATTGAGTCTAAATGCCTGTAACCTGAGCACATTCTCATTACAATTTTTGCTATATAAACTGACCTCACAGATGATTTATGGCTGTTAGACTTTATAGTACACGATTCAAAACTTCCAAGATATTTGACACAGTATATAAATTGTGTAATTTATTTTACATTAAAGCTTAAATACTTGGATATAACAAAATATAATATTCAAACCTGGCATGACATTACTTCTTTTAATTCTGCATAGTGCAGGGCTAGAAACTGTACAAAGTCCACACATCCCACCATCCTAAGTCAATCTCTTTCAAATGCTCAAGGTCAAATTCTCAGTCCAAAGGAAGAGCTACATAAAAACATACACTATAGAAGAAATAGCCCCAAAGTGAAAGGTTTGTTACTGAGAAGTTTCACAGGGTATCTCCATGCATTTGGATGTTCTGCGTCGCCCTTCAATGAACCTACAATTGTATGAAATATGTAAGGACACAGGTAACAGATGCTTGGTCAAATACTCTTCCAGAACCATGGAGCAAACCAGGAAAGGTCATGTCACCTCACCTTGCTGACCACAGCAGAAAATTGTTCTTTAATTTAGTATTTAATGTGTGGCATGGCAAGAGGTTGGATTCAAATAAGTGTACAGACACTTTTTTCTTGGTGTACAACTAAAGTATTGTTAGTTTTTATTGTTCTTTTATGGCATCATAAAAGCTCACAGTGCCCTTCAGTGGGTAATGGGGAGAATGAGTGCTGAGCAAATAGCACTTTATGTATTTTTAGGCAAGAAAAATTTATGAAGTCTTCTGTCGCTGACGCTGAAAACAGCTACGAGTTAATATGTGTTTCATTATTCTTTTTGCAGGTGCAAACATGGCCCAAGGCATAGATGCTGTAAACACTATGGAGATAATTGCATCTCATACTGTATTAAAGTAAGTGCAGAAAAAGTTCGATTGATAAACTCTGGCAAGGACAGGGTAAAAGTCTGTAGTCAGGAAAAGCATATGCTTAGGAAGTGAGAAAGGAGCCTGTTACTCATTCTTCTTCCATTCAGAATGTGACAAGCCTAAAAACAGATTTTCTCAATTTAGGATGGGGTAGTGGTGGGGTTAAAGTTCTCTGGTCTTTCAGATTAGCTGTAGTGAATGAATAACATAAAATGTGTGGGAAAAAATGGACTAGCAAGCAAGGAACTTGTTTAACTATGTGATGCACTTCATGGCTGAGCCCACTTGTGACTCCCCACTAAATAAAGCACCTGGAATGTGCTGCTGTGGCAAGCAGCATGGCCCTGGTTCACGTGCAGCTGCACAGCTCTGGCACGTCGCTGCCGGGCACTGCACTCACTCCTCCAGTAATTTATTTTAAGGTCTCAGGGTAATGAGAGATTGGTCACAGTTGCTGCACCCAGGAAGAGCTGTTTATCTCCGGTGGTATAATTCATTCTCCATTATTAATGTGATCAGAGGAGTACTGTGCAGAGATTTGTCATGGCCAGCGTTGGGTTGGCACAGGTGGTACCACCTGCTATGCCTGTTTTGGGAGTTGATTAGACTCCAGAAAATCTCAATCGCTTAATAATTGACCCATTTTTATATATGGAGCAGCAAAAATGGATTTGAGTATCTTCAGATGCTTTTGACATACATTGCTTTCAAAAATTATTTTTTGAGCTTAAAATTTTATATGCAGCTAATGTTATCTCAGAAAAGCCATGCTTAAATTTAGCATCAGAAGAGATCTAGCACATTTATTCTTGTATATGTACTAACAACATAATTTTGTGTTAACACACTTTTTATGCTGCAGTATATTAGCATACCATGGTGTAACATGGGTATAAGTTGTGCTGGAGTTGATAGAATTTGAGATGGTGCTTAAGTGTTCTGCTGCATTATGATAAGAATATTCAGGAGAACCATTCATGAATAGTTTAGGATAGTTATGTTACTTTTCTGTTGTAGGTATGATATATATATAACAGACCCAGATTAAAAGTACAATTTTATAACCTGTCACCACTGTCTCACTCCACTTACTATTTCATTCATGGGCTCTTCAGGGCATGACATTTCTGGGGGCACAGACTTTCCATTTGTTTTGCGTTTGCTCAGTGCCTTGCCCAGTATGTTTACTATTCAGTGCCTGCCTCCTGGCCCACTGTGTCTCCCATTTTCTGCATGCTTATGCTTGGTCAGGTCAGCATCCTCCGAGGAGCAAACATTCCTGTGCCTCTATTTGCAGAGTACGCTGTGTTTTTCCTATAGATAACAGTGTCTGACCTTCAGAATCAATGTCCAGGACTGCAGTGAATATTATAATCAAAACAGATTAAAATTAAGTAGAAGTGATTTTATGCAGATTAGATATGCTCCATGTCCAGATTTCTGCTGATGGTGGCATCTCCTGATGTGCATCTGTTTTTCCATGGGTACTTTGCTAGAATTTCATCTTGCTGCACTTTTACATAGTAAAAATGTTGTCTTTCATTACTTAGCCATATTTTACAGTAATTAGCTCTTAACTACAGTTAGTCCAGACTTGCTTTCAGAGCTTTTTATTAATATCACACAACATCCTTATGCATCCTGTGCTACATGCTCAGCATTCAAATCTGTAAGTACCGTCATAACACCATATTATTTTACAAGCATATTTAGAACAAATAAGTAAGGATTTCTGTGCTCATCATGGAATGGATGCCTCTTCTCCATGGAAAACTCACAGTCTGCTGGAAGAATGATTGTGTGAGAGAAGCTTCATGGGTAAAGAGGGAGGTGATCTCCCCATTAATGGACATAATAAACTTGGAATGAAGAAATAGGACTTAGTCTTGTTCAGTTCTCTAGTTGAGAGACCCAAATCTGATTTCAGGTTGTGAGTTTCTCAGACTACAGTAGACCAGCCCCACACTACTCTCTCTGTCCTTTCTAGATGAGGGGGGAGACCTGTTAATGATTAAAAGAACATGGGGGCGGGGAGGAAAGTGGATAGTAGGAGTCCTTGTCCTCCTCACTTGCTTATTCATCATCATTTTGTTTGTGTTTCATACACATTTAAATGGAATGAGGGGAGAAAACCTAACTGATAATTGAGCTGATCAAAGTCTTGACCTGACTAAAAATAAATTTTAAAAAGACATTTTTATAAGGCTGTTCTGTCTTTAGAGAAGCCAGTTGTGCATTTCAACTGTATTTCATTCTTGTAGTATTTTGGTATAAATGATTCTTGACTGCACCAGTATAATCATGGAGATATTGCTGAAGTAGCAGTCAAATATTTTAATTTCCTGCCTTTTCTGTGAATTTTTTAAAAATTAAAACTGCTGAATTTAGGACCTGTTATCTTATATAACATCTTTTTTTTTTTTAAGATGAGAGCTATGTACTTCATGGTAGGGTATCTCTTCATATTAAGTGCAAGTATATGTTCATCTTAATTGTGACATTTGAACTACACAAAATTCACAGCACATTTACACCTCTGTCTCCCTTACATACCTTTCAGTAGGCATTTTCATTACACAATCAGATGACACTGGGTTGTCCTGATATGTTCAGTATGTACAATTTCCATAACTTTAACAGTAGCAGCTGGAGGAATGGAAATTTTTCATAGAAGTTGCTCCTGGATCATTAGATGACACAGCATATTTTCTTCCACTTCATTCACATAAACCACTTCTTGAGTAGCAGGGGGAGTAATTGCTTCAGTAAGAGTTTATTGCTGGATGTTTAACCACAATAAAATGTTAGGAGCTTTATCATGCAGTATATATTGCCCAGAAAGCCAATCGAATCCTGGGCTGCGTCAAAAGGAGTATGGCCAATGGGTCAAAAGAGGTCATTCTTCCCCCCTACTCTGCTCTTGTGAGACCCCATCTGGAGTACTGCGCACAGTTCTGGTGCCCTCAGCATGAGAAGGACATGGAACTGTAGGAGCAAGTCCAGAGGAGGGCCACAAAGTTGATAAGAGGACTGGAGCACCTCCCCTTTGAGGGCAGGCTGAGGAAGTTGGGGCTGTTCAGCCTGAAGAAGAGAAGACTGTGTGGAGACCTCATAGCAACTTTTCAATATCTGAAGGGCCTACAAGGGAGCCAGAGAGGGGCTCTTTGTTAGGAACTGGAATGATAGTACAAGGGGTAATGGGTTCAAATTGAGGGAGGGAAGTTTTGGTTAGATGTTATAAAAAACGTTTTTTACTGTGAGGGTGGTGAGACACTGGAACAGGTTGCCCAGGGATGTGGTGGCTGCCTCGACACTGACAATGTTCAGAGTCAGGCTGGATGAGGCCTTGAGCAACCTGATCTAATGAGCAGATGTCCTTGCCCATGGCAGGGGGGGCTGGGACTAGATGATCTGTAAGGGCCATTCCAACCCTTAAATTCTATGATTCTACATTTAAAGTTCTGTAGGAGGTGAAAATAGTTGAGTTTCTGAGTTTGAAATGTTGCTCGTTCAAACACTCTTCCAATTGCCCCTGTCACTGGAATTGAATGAGGTGACTGCTTTATTTGCCCATGGTCACTGCACAGATAGTTTTCATGTAAAGCATCTTCCAACCAAAAACTGGATAGATTCCATTCAGACTGATTAGACAAGTTCAGCCATAGGGTAAGAATAATGATAGGAAGTGTTGGAGGAAATTGTAAGAAAGTGGGGAGAATAATTTGGAAAGAAAAGGTCACTATGGGTTTGTGACATGGTAAAAAATAGCAGGTCTGTATCCAAGGTGGAGAAGTAAGCAAATTCATTGGCACCCATGTTATCCTTTGTCAGTAGTTCTACACATAAACTCCCTTCCAGTTTTGGCCTTTCCTTCACTGCAGGCATCCCTCAGCCTCATGTTTGGCTGAGGGAAAGTCCGTGAGCATATGCCAAGTCACCGGGATTAATTTCTAATTCTCACACTTTCTGCAATTTATTTTTGGTGGACACTTTCCTCCTCATTGTTTTCTCCAGACATTTGAGTGTCTTTTTTTCCACTGCATTGCTTTCCTCTATGTACCTTTTTGTGGTTAAAAGTTGGTCAGTAACCTGGAAATGAAATCAATCAGGATTATTTCAAAGGACAGAATTTTGGAGTAGAAGAGAAAAAGAGTTTCTCCCTTGAGGCCTTTCAGAAATTCATAGAAATTAAAGGAGCGCCAATTGCCTGTGATTTTATTGCTTTTGTTATTTTACAGGAGAACCAGGAAAGAAAAGGTCATTAGTTTGAAGATGGGGGTGCATTTATGCATTTTACATAGTATCTGCAGAGTGGTTTTCAAACTGTCAAAAATAAGTCCTTCTATACATGCTTTTGCTTTTCCTTTTTCCTGAATTTGTGATTTCTTACCACAGAATCTTTCTTTTCTCTAGGGCTTCATTAGGATGTTTAGCATCGGTTACCTGATCCAGTGTTGCCTTCGGATTCCTTCCACCTTCCGGCATCTGTTTACACAACCATCTCGGCTACTTTCCCTCTTCTACAACAAGGAAAATTTCCAGCTTGGAGCTTTTCTGGGATCTTTCGTCAGTATATACAAAGTAAGCTTATAGCATGCAGAAATGACAAATGCCATGTTTATTTCACTTTTCAGAATATCACCAAGAGCTAAAAAGTCCAACTGCTTTATGGTACTGAGGCTGTTTACTACAGCATGTCACCGGCAAATTCCAGACTGTTGCAGGATCAAATTGTAAACAGAGAACTAGTTTTCCATTCTGTGTAGGTTTTTTCTATCATTTTCAAATAAACCAGATGTATTTTGCAACATGGTTTCAAGATCGGGAGATAGTGAGAGAAAGTGAATTCAGATTTCAAAGGGTTTCGCTGGTACATAAAAGAATTTTAGAGCAGACACAAGTGGGGACTGCAGTAGCAGCAGTGTTGCCAGAGAGAAGCCATTTGCAGATTTTGTTGGCTCAAATATCTGGAATTCTTACTTGACACTAAGTAGCAGGACTCCCATGTCCCAGCAGAACATAACAACCTGTAGCTGGGGAGACATTGCACTTACAGCTTGAAAGTCTACACTTCCACACCATTATAAGATGACAGATTGTGAACTGATACGCATTCATACGACATTGTTGGAATTGATGGAATTATGTTTATTTATGCCAAAAGAGAATGTGGTGAAGCACTTGCCCTAAGGCAGAATATATTGCACAGTGCAGTGCTCAAGTGGCTTTTGCACTTTTATATTCGTAATCACACATGTAATTTTTCAACTCCCATTTTGCTTGCTCTGCAAAGTTAAGACAATTCTGTGTTGTTCAGGTTAAATATGACTTATTGAAAGACAAACAAGTGCTACTTGTAAGCAAAACAGCATTTCATTTGACTAGCAGTCACATAGAGAAACAGGAATTTATAAGGTTTCGGAGTTGAAGATTTTTTATTGCAAAGTGCAAGTGGGCTATTTAGAGTTTATTTGAAAATTAAAAAGAGCCTTTAGAGAAAAAAGTATTTAAATTGCAGAAGCTGAAAAGATTTTGATGTTTTTAAAAGCTCCATTTGTGACGTGTAATTTAATCCTGTAGATACTCATTTTACAAGGGTAATATACTGTGACCTTTATTTACTATTTATTAAGTATGTACTCAGCACTGGTGAGGCTGCATTTCAAATCCGGTGTTCAGTTCTGAGCCCCTCACTATGGGAAAGACATTGAGATGCTGGACTGTGTCCAGAGAAGGGCAACAGAGCTGGGGAAGGGTGTGGAGCACAGGTTTGAAGAGAAGCAGCTGAGGGAGCTGGAGGTGTTTAGCCTGGAGAACAGGAGGTTGAGGAGGGACCTTATTGCTCTCTACAACTACCTGAAAGGAGGCTGTAGCCAGGGGGAGCTTGGTCTCTTCTCCCAGGCAGCAAGCAATAGGACAAGAGGAAATGGCCTCCAGTTGTCCAGGGCAGGTTTAGATTGGGTAGTAGGAAATCTTTCTTCTCTGAAGGGATTGTCAAGCGCTCGAACAGACTGCCCAGGGAAGTGGTGGGATCGTCATCTAATACCAAAGTTAATCTTGAATTCACATCATCTTCATTTTTTGTAGTTGTCTAGACTCTTTCTCATGATAAAGGCTGTTTTCAACTACACAACAGCCCCCCTGAGATTTTTCCATACATCCAATATATTCTGTAACGAGGAAAACATATTAGCCTAAAAAAATTAGGACTGCATATTCCTTTGGATCCAAAATGCGCCAAGCATTTCAGGTTTTTTGGCTGTGGCCCAGTTTTTTTGAGTGACTAGAATCCTACATGCTTATTTCAAGCTGAAAGAAAAATTACTCAAATTAGATTGATTTGTTCTCTGATTTTGAAAAAAGTCGTAGCAGTAAACTGTAAATTAAAACACTGAAATATTTGGGGTACTGTGTCCAACTTTCTGGACTTTCGTATCACCAGTTCCTTTAAAATGATTCTTGTTTGGTTGTGCTGATGTCTTATGTTTTTGTTGATGTAATTCAGTGTTTCTTGATGTGGTAAAAAAGATTACCTAATGAGACATAACATGTCGCTGTCAAGAAAGGCTCTACAGCTCTTACAAAATTATTATGTGATTTTACATTTCCCTTACAGAGCTCTTACAATGGGAAAGTTTGCCTCCTCCCTTATCAATTAAATTGCCTTTTATTATAGCAGTCTTACCAAGCAGAAGAATGCATTATCCCTGGAAGTGTTCAAGGCCAGGTTGGATGGGGATCTGAGTAACCTGGTCTAGTGGAAGGTGTCCCTGCACGTAGCAAGGGAGTTGGAACTAGATGATCTTTAAGGTCCATTTCAATCCAAACCTTTCTATGATTCGATTCTTATTGGTATTATCACACTACATTCTTAATTCATACTGTGTCCTATATTACTAGCTCATAGAGGAGTATCTCCAGTCTGTGTGTTATGAAAGAGAAGTAACTAGGGCTAATCCTGTTTTCTGTTCACCTACAGGGTACTAGTTGCTTCCTGCGCTGGGTCCGAAACCTCGATGATGAGCTTCATGCACTTGTAGCTGGTGGTATTGGTATTATCACACTACATTCTTAATTCATACTGTGTCCTATATTACTAGCTCATAGAGGAGTATCTCCAGTCTGTGTGTTATGAAAGAGAAGTAACTAGGGCTAATCCTGTTTTCTGTTCACCTACAGGGTACTAGTTGCTTCCTGCGCTGGGTCCGAAACCTCGATGATGAGCTTCATGCACTTGTAGCTGGTGGGTCCATGAAAAGTTTATATTGCCTGTACTGGGACATTGCAAATACTCCTCTTGTGTGTCCTCCCATTCCCTTTTCAGACTTCTGTGATGAAAATAGGACTGTGTACATCAAGGTCGCTTCAAAGTGACAGTGATGTTTCAAGTAACTTCAAAGAAAGAGTTGCAATTAAAACTGTAAGGCAAATTCAATCAAGTGGTGTGGGGTTTATGGTCAGTATATTATTGTGTGCACAGATATAAACTTGTCCTTTAATTTTCAGCTGTAGAGATGTGAGATGCAAACACTAGCTCTTCCATGTGACAGAATACACATTGGAAATTATGAGTTCCACTGGGTCCAAAGAAGGACCTTTTTGCTGTGAAATTTATGTAGCGGTGCAGGCCCTTCCCTGCAGTTTGTGCATCCATCATATATTGGAACCTCAGAGGTCTCTCATCCCACAAAGAAGAGAGAAATTTGATACTGTGCTCCTGAGCACTGAAGTATAGATTTGTTTCAGGGTTTCAAAACTTCCTCTTTGTAATGACACAAGCCATGTGTGGATGTGCAGCACAGGAGCATCACTGAACTTTGTTGTAGCAACAGAAAAAAAATAGTCCTGTGCAGTGTTTGTTGAGCTGACATACCATAACAGCAAAACAAATCACAACCTTAACAATGCTTTTGTTTTCTAATTGTTACAGGATGTTTAGCAGGAATTTCTATGATGTTTTACAAAAGTACAACTATCTCTATGTATCTGGTGTCCAAACTAGTAGAGGTAAGTTACTACCCTCATAACCGAGTTCGTAATTTCATCTATTTTTTCAAGGCAGAAAAAAATAAAATGAACTTCACAGGCTTTGTCAGGCAATTCCAGTAAAACATAAAGTAGTGTGGTGATGGTGTGTTTCAGTATGTGTGTGCCAAGAGGCAGTGCTGCCATGTGGTCTCATTTCTTTCTTATTTTCTTTTCTGTGACTCATTTTAAAAGTCCTTTATCCAGTGTTCTCCATGTATGTTCTCCATGATTTTTTTAATCTCCTGATAGCCCTTTTCTTTTTAGTTTTCGCAGATTTTTTAAATCTGAAAGTTCCAAGAATGTCTATTCTGCCAGAAACATAAATCAGACCTAGTCCTTAATTGCATATTTATTGCCAAAAGCTACAGCTTAACTTCCTGCCTTTGTTCCCTAACTTTGGCATTCAGCAGTCTAAGATAACTCAAAATAGCTTAGGTTTTAGTCTATAGCTGGAGTTGTTTCTCACTGTACTTCAACTGATTGAATTCCCAGCTTCGGAACGAACTTTGTTCTAATTACTGTTCTTTAGGCTTGAATTATTTCAATGAACTTGTTAAACTTAAGAGCCCAGGAAAAAAAGAAGTTGTAGAGTTTGGGTATGTTGATTATACTTTGCTAAGCAGCATTTGATTTCTTACTGTGATTTTTCCATAAAATTGAGACTTAGTCATAGCTGTTTCCCCAACAGCACCACTGGAATGAGTTGAGAATGTTCTCTTACTATGCATCATCCCTGAATCACATATTTCTCCTGCAGACCTCGAGGGCCTCATTCCCTAGTGATATTTATCTACCTCCATTGCCAGAGCAGAATTCATTTCAAAGCATGTAAAAAGAAGGAACTTCTTTTTGTTATGCATAAAATTAAACATAAAAAGGGAAGATATTCTCTGTTTATTCCTGCTCCTTGTTGTCCTAGACCAAGCTCTGAAGGTGGTTCACATATTGGTTATATAAAAGCAAATCTGAGTTATCCATATTGACTTTTAGAACACCAGTTGTAAAAAACCAATATTATCTTGTATTGCTGATGGTTTTCTCTGGACTTTGAGACACTGTGGCTGCAGTCAAATAAGAGAAGTGCTGTGTGTTCTTTCTTTCTTTCTTTTTTTTTCTTTTTGACTACTTTTATCATCTTAGGCAAGCCAAGGGTAACTGACCAAGGAGGCGTGTGCTGCTTTGGAAGGTCAAACTGTGCTCAGGAAAATAAACTTTTGCATGTTTTCTCAGAAAGTAAAGTATGTGATTTCAAGCTGTTTAAGAACAGTGAATATTCACTTTGTTGGAATAGCTATTGCATTGTTCTTTTGCTTTTTTAAAATGAAGAATTTAACAGAGCAAACTTTCCCTTTTTTATCTTTAGGATCTGTAACACCCAAGTCATTGCTAGTCCTGTTCTATGCATGAATAGTCTCTTATTAGATTGGTCTTGGATAACTTCTATAAGCTATGTCAATCAATGTCACTCTTGTGGATATATAAAAACATATATCAGCATAGGTCAGTAATGCTGACATTTTTTTGAAAAGGTAGAATAAACAGTAAAAAGCTATTTTTGTTTCAATGAGCATTTTTTGTTTATTTTTATAGACTATATACTTCAAAGGCATTGAAGCAGGGAAGGTTCCCTATTTCCCTCATGCAGACAGCATCATCTATGCCATTTCTACATCGATATGCTTTCAGGCAGTAAGTATGTTGTTTTCTAATAGAACATGAAGCTCTTTAAGTCAAATGTTGAATGAAATGAGGAGCACAGGGACACATTTATATAAAAAAGATGGTGTGATACAGTGGATCCAGCAAGACACTATGAATTTGGGCTCCTGCATCCTGGTTTTCGGTATCACTGTGGGAAGGTCATTTCTAGGACTCAATTTCTCATATGTTTATAGCTGAATACATTATACAAAGCTTTGGAAAGAATCTTAAAATGCATTGACCCAGCAGATGAATATTAATGAACTTTCATAAGCATCTGAAAGATCTGTTTCTCAAGGAGGCAAACAATGATACAATGTTTTATGAGGTTTTTAATCCACTGAAAGTTTTCACTTTCAACTGACATGAATTAATGTTGCCTAGTTGAAAAAAGATCTGCAAGAAGTAGTAAAATACCCTGAAGTTTTACATTCAAAACAAGCTGTAGTTATTACCTTTTGCATTTCTCAAGTTGGTTACATTTCTTTACCCTCAGTCCTTTGATTGTCTGCATCAGCTAGAAAAGCAACTTTTCAGTGGTACCCAGATTACTATTCTACTACATGCAGTAGACAAAGTAGCAGGTAAATTTGGCATCCACAAGTGCAAAATCATGTATGTAGGAATAGTAAGGATTGTTGTTGCTTTCTCTGCAGCGAGATGTAATTTAATTGCCACCACTTGTAAAAGACAGTCTTCTGGGAATATCAGTCCGTGCTGGTGGTGGTCATATAGAGCACTGAATACAGCAGTGAGTGGTAAAAAATAGTTCCATAACAATCCTTTCACTAGTTTTGGCAACATAATAAAGCAGGTGAAGCTTTTGCCTGATGCTGTTCGCTGTCTCTGACAGAATCCTCTCCTTGCAGGCTGTCATGGAAGTTCAGAACCTGAGACCTTCATACTGGAAATTCCTTTTACGACTAACAAAGGGCAGGTATGTAATCAGGGGTGTGTTACAGCTTGACTAAACATGTCGTTGATCACATTCAGCTTTCTGTGTCATTCACCGTCAGCAGCAGAGCTGTACAAGTACATAAGGACTAATTTCCTGGGGATTTGCTTTTGCTTTTCAAACCATTTCCAGTACACCTGAAGTTCTTTGCTGCTGAAGTGACATTGCTGGATTTAGTTTAGAGACAGGAGCAAAGACTTAAATCTGGTGAAGACTGTTTAACAGATGAGTGTTTTACTGGAAGCCTTTTTTATCTTTAGTTCCCTTGGAGGGTGAAATGCTTTCAGATTTCAGTGGAATATGAAGAATCCGGTAAACAACTACAGAGGTTGAAGAAATCACTTAGTATGTACAGTGATTGGCAACACAGTATTACTTTGTGTTTAAAAGCATTACTAGAAATGTCTGAATATCTCCTGAGAATACTTTGGAGTTTTAATATTTTTTATAGGATATCTGTTTTGGTTGAGAAAGGATTTTTTTCTTGGAAAACGAATGAAGAATTTCCACTGATCATAACCATAAATTCACACTGTAATATCTTAACTGGATATTTTTTCTATTAATTGCTAGAGGGTTCTAAAAACTTTCTTTTTAAAATAGGTTTTGCTCTAACTGATTTATAACAATACAATTTAGTGAAATGATGTACAGTACACTGTTACACTGGTCCAGTATGTGTCAGAAACAAAGCATCCAAATCTTGATGTAGGTCAGTCTGTAAATGGCATTATAAAAGGTAATGTTTGCTGTGACAGTGAGCTCTCCAGACTATAAAAATAGAAGTGAAATCAGAGGCCAATCCCTGGAGCATGTTGAATCCACACTCCCCATGGCACAGTACACACATGAGGTGACTGAATACATTGCTAGATATAGTGGGAAGCTTTCCATGGGATGCCTGGAGGCATTCTGCAGGCGACCTGTGAGGCCATACAGACATGATACAGAGGATGATGCCAGTGCAGATGTCCAGTTTTGCCTGCACTTTTCAGTCTTGCCTTAGCTGACAGAGAGGAGGGGGAAAAATTCTGTTCTGCTCCTGTATTTTATCTAAAGCAAATCTCTGTAACAGTAATTTTGACACTCTGCATAGAGACAATTTCTTTTGACATTTCATGCAGTTTTAATTCTATAGTTTTGAAGAGTAATGAGATGGAAATAGGTTGTAACACTCATAAAATTGTTATCCAGACCTGGGCAGGTAGGGCCAGAGTTTGCTCTGCTGGAGTGAGAGAGAGCAGTAGTTTATTTCAATTTGACCTTTTTTTGTGGAGTTAAAAGTAGAAGGGGACTCTCCTCTTTTTCACAGGTTGTGTTATATGTGTACCTACACAAAGCACTATTAGTCACATTCATCAAACACGTTTTAAAAAAAAAAATCTTTATTGCCTGAGATGAAAAACTTGCAATCTCTGATTAGTGCAGGTTGAGGCCTGTGTTTCAGAGATTCTGGTAGTTTCTCATGAAATGAAATAATCCTAACAGTTTTTTCATAAGTGAATGAATCATATGTTTGTGCTCCCTTGTCTTTCTTTTTCAGGTTTGCTCTCATGAACAGAAAAGTTTTAGATGTATTTGGTACTGAAGCATCTAAGAACTTCAAGGATTTCACACCTAAGCTTGACCCAAGATACACAGTTGTACCACCAGAGCTCCCACTAGAGCTGTCTTGAACGTGACAGTGTGACTTATCATTGAATGTGATCAGCATTTTGTCCTGAAAAGTTAATTAACTTGACAGTCATATATATGGAGGAGAGCTAGGGCTCCACTTCAGTATTATTTCCATGAGAAATGCTTTTTACCAATCAAAAATACTGAAGCTTTGCAGGAAGGTGTGGCTTAGTGATTAAGCCTTTCCATAAGCAGAAAATATATCTGAATTACTGTAGTTGGTTGGCAGTATGGTAGAATCCTGAATGAGTAAAACAAATGAGTAATATATTTAGAGAAGTAAAACACAAATATGCATCATAATTTCAAAAATTCTGTAGTTCATACCTGTAGAATATGTCTTGGTAAAACTAAAAGTAATTCTTAATTTAGGAAGGAAGACAATTGGCATAGTTTAGGTCCAAAATTTTACCTGATCTTAAAACTATTGCAGTCAGATGAAAATGCCTCCTTGGTTTTCTAAATTGCCTCACTGATTTGTCTCAAAAGAGCCACCACCCACTCATTAGTTAAAATTAGGATATTTTTACACAGCTGTGGTTGCAAAATAAAGCATTCCTTAGGAAAAGAAAATGCATATTGATTCAGAAGTCACATTCCAGGGCTGTAAATTCCACTAATGATAATTAGACAAGGAAAACAAGGAGGTAGGGGTGGCTGCTGCACCCCGAGGAGTGGTGGGTGTGGTGCTCAGCGTCTGCCAAGCGGAAAAGGACAAAACTGGCAGAGGAAGGAATGAAGCATTCCAGCCTCTGAGACAGTGCTGGAAACAGCAGACAGTTACAAAAATAAAAAAAGCCAAGAACAAAACAAAACAACCCCCCCTAAAATATACTGAAGTGTTTATTTTTAAAAGGGCTTGACATCAGTGCCTCAGATGGCATCGGGTTGTTTGTCAGGCTGCAACTCCAGCCAGCATTTCAAGCATTTCTTTAGAAGAGAGCTGACCCCTGAGGTCAGGCTGTTACAAGAGAATAGTTTTGACAATTGTATTGATAGTGGTTTTTACTTGTACTTGGTGAAGAGTGGTTTTCCATCAGACAGCCACGACGGCACAGTTACGTTAAATTTGATGCGGTACTCAATGCAAATAACTACCTACACAAAGTCCATCTCATTTTTACCCTGCATATTTCTGCAGATCTGTGTTCTAAAGCAAGACCTTGACATGCTAATTGCTTTTTTTTTATTATTTTGCTTTTTTGGGCTTTATAAAAATTATAATCCATTCAGGTGATGCCGAATGATGTCCATTACCCTAGAACTTAATGAAAAGGTGAACTATATTCACATTCAACTGAAAAGAGGCAAGATAAGCCAGGGAATGAAAATTGCAGTTGGTTGCATGTATTTTAAAATAAAAAAAGAAGAAATTATTGTTTTATTGGAAGTCTTTGTCAGATGATACAAACTGGACTAATTGATAGACTCTTTGTCTTGTAACACTGTAATCCTACCCCAGCCTTAAGCATATTTTAATTCCACTTAGTTGAATTCATTAATACAGAATATACAGTAATTTTTATCAGATTTACAGAATTGTCATGAAAATTGTACCAATTTCTGCACAAAATCTGCTTCTTCATCAGCTATACTAAAACAGTGATGCTTTATCACTGTTACTAAAGGTGCTTCATCCTTTAAAACAGTGGTTGTCCAAGTTAGTGTGAATAAAGTTCTGCAAGCTAGTTTGTATGCAATATTTCATTGCTTGAAATATTATATTAAAATTCTGCAAAAGGAAATAAAAGTTAATTCAACAAGAACTTTAAGAGGACTGTAATAGGTTTGTAGTGTTTTTCCACTGGAATATGGTCTAAAATACTTGACCTTGTGAAGTCTGAGAAGTTATATATTTTAGGTGGTATATTAGAACTCACACACTATATTATGAATACTTTCTAGTGTAACTATATACCATTCTCAAACTTAAAGATATTTTATAGATGGAGTAAGTTTCTTCACTGGAATGACAATTGTGATTGTTTCTCTGAGTTTAAAAAAATACGAGAACTACATCTCAGCAGCTAAACAACAGTTTTGTCTATGTTTCTTGCTTCCAAAATTCACGGTCCTTGTTTCGAGTTATTTTCATGTAATATAAAAAATAAATTTTTTTAAATTATTTTTATTCAAATTGAATATATGTAAGAGAAAAAAATTAAAGTCCTAATGTTCTTCCCAGTAATAAACAGTTGCTGCTTGAAAAAGTTGACTTTTTGTCCATGTTGTTAATAAGCTCTCTGGAGTCCTAAGTGAATCATAGAATCATAGGATCATACAGTAGTTTGAGTTGGAAGGGACCTTTTAAAGACCATCGTGTCCAACCCCCATGCAATAGGCAGGGACACCTTCCACTAAACCAAATTGCTCAGAGTCCCATCCAACCTGGCACTGAGTGTTCCCAGGGATGGGGCATCTACCACCGTGTCCAACCCCCATGCAATAGGCAGGGACACCTTCCACTAAACCAAATTGCTCAGAGTCCCATCCAACCTGGCACTGAGTGTTCCCAGGGATGGGGCATCTACCACCTCTCTGGGCAACCAGTGTCTGACCACCCTCATTGTGAAAAGCTTCTTTCTTATACCTAATCTAAGTCAACCCTCCTTCAGTTAAAACCGTTATCCCGTGAAGTAATACTCGGTGTTGAAGGTATGCTGGGAATGTGACTGTAATTCGTGGCTGTAAATTGTACATGTTTGCTGCAAAATGAAGTCCTAATGCAGTGTAAGTGAAGAGGTAATGCCAGAGCACTTCAGCTGGCAACCTCAGCTCTGCACTTCCACGGGTAATTATGCAGTATGAGTTGATGTTATTTAATGTTTCTGTTTTAAACAGAGAAAACCACATAGCCAGTTCTGCTGCAGGGAAGAGCCACACACCTTCAACTCTGCCCACCACGTGGCCGGGCGGGGAAGAGCCACACGCTTTCAACTCTGCCCACCACGTGGCCGGGCAGTTGGGCTTCATGTGACTGAAATGGCAGTGTTTTCTGCCACCTGATGTGGCATGGCTAGTTATTTTTTGATCATATGATGGGTGTGTCTTTGATCACGTCAAACTGCTTGCAAAAGTTGATTTTGCAAAGAGGAATACAAGGGGAGGCTTGCTCAGGAGATGGTGGGAAGCAGTCAGTCTACCTGAAATGTCACAGTTCCATGATAGGGGTTTGAGTGTCCTCAGGAAGTCTGCTTGAGTCAACAGTGCTTGGCTCCCTGCAGGTATCTCAGAAGACTGCTGCCTCAACTGTGGCTCACAGAAGCAAACATGTCTATGGCAGGCAATTTTTTCACCTTTCCTTGAAGTTACTTGCCTGCATGGCTCTTCTGGAGTTCATCCCCACTGCTCTTGCTGCACCACCCTTACTGTGCATCTCAGTCCCTCTGTGGCTGTAGTCCTTGTCTTGCACCCAGACCCCCATGCTCCCTGTATGCAGCACTTTCCTTGATTCCTCTTAGTTCTGCATCCCTCCCTCACCTCTGCCCATCCCAGTGTCAACTGTCCCTTATGTTTTACAAGCTCCAGTGACAGCCCTTGAGTGTCTCCTTTTGCTTCCCCAGAACAGTTCCTTCACTGGGCATCCAGGGCAGTGCTTACTCCTGCCCAAGGGAGCAGGCAGGCAGGGACGCTCCCCTGTGTACCCCATCATTTGCTGTCACCCTGGGGTTTTGGTTGGTAGAGCTGCTTTAGAAGCAGCAGAATTCAGCAGTCCAGATCTAGGGTTTTCCCCTCCCAGTCCATGACATTCTGGCCATGACTAATATAAATATGCAAAATTACACAGTGAAGATTGCAGTCATTCTTTGGTGAATAATCATTAATATCCTTTGCCTGCCCTCTTTCAGCTGATTTTTAGGCTCTGTGAGATTGTTCCCATTGCAGACCTTCATCTCTTATTCTCAATCCTTGTTGGAGATGATGAAGGTGTTGACATCTAGTGCAAGGCTGAGAATAGTGCAGGTCTTTTGGGTTCCTGTGTGGTAGATACTTCCACCAGGGAGTACATGAAGACATACAGAATCTTTCGTCTTTTGGAAAGCTAATAATAAAAGAAAATTATGCCTATAATGACAGAGTTTTTATAGATAATGCTGTCTCTGTTCATGAGAAAGATGAGTGAAACATCAGATCTGCTTCAGTGTAGATGGAGTAACTTCACTGCTGAAGGTAAAAGGGTGAGCATCCTTGTATTGCCTCATGCCTGGGTCTCCAGGACAGTCTCAGAAGCTCTGCCTTATGCAGGTGACTTCTCTCTGGGCAAGGGTGCTCTGAGAAAATACAGGTTTCTGTTGAGTGATCAGCTAGCTCCGTGTTACTCATCATTTCTCGGTCACAAGGAGAACCAAGATGCCTTCCATGATAAGGACAAGCTGTTCTAGTATCTTCCCACATCTCTCATAGAGACCCTTTTACCCTAGATTGCTTAGATGGGACATTTCTGAGAACTGCCAGTAAGACTCAAAAATATTTTTCAGAAAACTTGTTGGGTCATTCTCCTTTGAGAGTTTCTCTTCCTTTTTCCCAGACCACTGTGCTTTTGCATTTGTTTGAGGATATGGGAAGGTTGTTTTTTTCCAGATGCCTGGTGACATCCCAGGCAAAGGACTCCACTGTGGTCTGAGCCCAGTCCTATGCTCAGTGAGTTAAAACTTAGGGACAGCTTGTGTGAAGCTTCAATTTCCAACTCTTCCTGAGGAAAATGTTTCTGGACAAGTGGTCCTTGGGTGGGTGTGCATTGACAAGGCATGAAAAGGTAGCAAGAAAATCAGTGATGTTTAAACTGAGTTTTTACTTCATTTAGGAATTTTTTTCCCACAACTACTTTTTACATGGAGTGGAGGCAGGGCCCAGGCTTTCTATGACTGGACTCAATGATTATAGAGGTCCTTTCTAACCTAAGTGGCTCTGTGATTCTACATTAGCATCAAGGTTGTGAATCCTTAGTGTGTTGCAGAAACAGGATTAGGGGAAGGGCAGTATATACAGCAAAATGCAGCTAGAGTCAGTGAAGTAATTTTGGTGGCTGTATCTTTCTGCTAAAGACTGGTGTGAAGGTTTCCATATGCAGATTGGTGCTTCTAAGCAGTGAACCCTTCCCCAAAGAAACTGCCATTTTTCTTGCTTCAGTCCTTGTGCTGCACCCAGGTGGAGCCAACACTAGCAGGTATTTGCAGGTTACTCAGTTTAGGGGGGGAGAGGGTGTCACACAAGTCACCTCCTTTTGCAAAACATTTTTTCCCACTCCTTTGAGAATGCAACAGAAGAATTTGACAACTTCCCTTGAGACACACAGTTTCATGGGTTTCCTGATTAGTAGCAGATCCTGAATGTTTTATTTATCCTGTAGACACATTAACAGGAAGATTTGAGGCAATAATTTTTCCCCCATAAGAAGCCTAAAATTGCCCTTGTGGATGTACTGTCAAAATCACTGAGTGCTCTCCCTTGCCTTTAGCCACACTGAAATGGGATCACTTCCCTCAGGACACAGCACTCACCTTTTGCAGCTGATGGATTATGTTCTTCCATCTCCATCAAACAGGACACTCGTTTTACCAACAGGCTCCTTTGAACATGGCAAGCAGAAATGTGAATTAGAGCCCACTTTGATCTTCAAGATTTTTTTTTCCTGGCGCAGGCCAAGGAGTTTTCCACTTACTAATTAAAACAGAGAGCAGTCAGAAGAATTTTAAATATTAATGCCAAGGTTTTACCCAGGGTGGAAGAGTCTGGTTGGAAATCCAGGCAAACGATTAATCTTCTCACACCAGGGGAATCCAATCGATGTTTTTTCCCCTCAGCTGCCACAACAGAGACATAAAAAGTACTGCTGTGGCTGTCAGAGCAGGAGCTGATGAGTCTGTTCCCAGGACTGCTTGAAGGTTATGGAAGACCTGATCACACAGGGTCAGGGACAAAGGCAAAGCTTTTTTTCTGTATTTGCCTAGTATTTTAAAGAGTGAAATCCTATTTTCCCATTGCAGACAGTAAAAACTTGCAAGGGATAGATTGGACTGGGGTGAACAAACCTGGTGTGAGTCCCACATTAAAACGCTGCTTACAAAGTATGTTAAAGGGTTGGAATGGGCCTTTGAGATCATCCAGTCCCAACCCTCTGCCCTGGGCAGAGACACCTCCCACCAGCTCAGTTTTTTAAATCAAATCCCCTCTTTTGCTGGGAAAAACAGGGCAAAAGATGGGACAAAGTCACCTGCTGCTTCCACTGAATTGACACAAGCATTTAAAAACATTCTAAATAACCCAGAAATGTTTTGCTCATTGCATATTGGCTGGGGAAAAAAAAAAAAGGCATTTCAAGCCCAAGGTCATTTGTGATTATATTCACAAGCAAATTGAACATCCCAAACTGCCTTGCACTGAGATGCTCTTACTTCTTCTTGGACACAAAAAATAATATGCTCTAAACAATTAGGAACCAAGGCAGAAAGTAATCCCTTGGTTCACCTGTGACCCCTTCTGGGTCGTGCCTGTGGCCCTGTGCAGGGGGACAGCTCTCAGCTGACTGTGCTGGCTGTACAGAGGTGAGGTCTGGTCTCATTTACAGTACCGTGGCGCAGGCGCTCACCGTCTCCTCTGCTCTAAGACCTGGCAGCACCAAGCAAAGCTAAAGGTCAAGCAGATTAAAAACCAAGTTTTAAAAAGAGACTTTCCCCCTCACCATGACATGTAACTCAACTGGGGAGCTCCATTCCTGTGACCATTTACAAGAGTTGAAAAAGTGACCAAAGGATCAGCTCTAACTACAGACAAAGGCTTAAAAAAAGGCATTGGCTCAGAAGATGCAATTTTCACCCTGTTGCCATCACTGATGTGTGGGTTTGAGACTGTATTATCAATCTATAATGTTCACCCAGAGGAGCTTTGGGTATTGTGTAACAGGGAATGGTCACTCGGACAAAAGTCACCTCCCAAGACTGCCTGGCCACAGCGCTGCTCAGCAGGACTGGTGGGACACCATCAGCCCACTGCAGCTTGTCAGGCACCAGAGGCACCAGTCCTTGCCTCTGGGAGGATATGGTCTGTCTGCAAACAGCAATACTTACTATTCTCCCACCCCTAGAAGGTGCCTTGGCTGATGCCTACAGTTCTCCCAGCTTATGGAGTCAGAGTGAATTTTTTCACCACCATCTCCAGTAGTGCCTCCCAAAAAGCTGGTATGTGACTTGATAGCTTTACTTCATGCTTGCAGGCTTACAAGGATCTAAAAACATCACCTTTCATATGTGTTTTTCTGGATGGGACAAGCAACAGAACAGCTTCATCTGCCTAGACCCAGTCTGCTTGGAATCTGGGTAGGAAACCAGTGGCCTCAAGAACAAACTCTGGATCATTAAGTCAAAGGCCACTCACCACTGCAGGCTTCCTCTGACAGCTTGGAATCTGTTTCTCAAAGAGCTACTGGAGACAATCAGGGTCTGGGCAGATTAGACCCATCAAACAGGACTGAGCCAGACTGGCCACTGCCATCAGAGCTGTGCCCAGCGGCATCCCACCATGTGCAACACACAGAACAAAGCTGCTCTGATGAAAACCTCCCCACTTGATACTGCCCTTTACATGCTGGTCTGCGTGGGAACTCAGCTCCACAGGGTCTCCAATGGTCAGCTGTTTGTAGGCATGACCTCAGGCTTCATATTCTCTGGGAAAG
>NW_008650858.1:154355-154938 GCF_000695815.1 Acanthisitta chloris
AGTGCTCCTGTGGAAAGCCAAATGCTGAAGTCTTGCTTACCCCAGCTGGAATTTCTGCTCACCTGTCTGTCCCCCTTCACCCTCATGGTCCTCATTCAACCCCACAGTAACCTACAGCTGCTGAAGATTATCTGCATCCCAGCTCCAGGGCATGTCAAATCCAAAAATAATCCAACAGGGCATGCTCAGCATTTTTGCTCAACTGGGAACAGTAAGAGTGGGACTGCCCTTCTCAGCCAAGGATGTCTTTGACTGTAATGCTGGCTTTGATCTGTACACAGACAGGGATGCTGGGCAGGAATTACTGCTTGCTCCAGCAATCATAATACCACTCAGCATGGGATTAATTTTTGATTCCATGAGTTAGTTTTAAATTATTTTGCTTTAATAAGTTGGGGTGGGAGAATATTCTCACAGAGATGAGAGTGAGTCCAAATAAAACAGTGTATGCAGCAATGCAAAGTGATTTTCCTGGGAGCTGGGGGAGCCAGGGCCATATTTTCAGACCGTAACTCAGCTAAGTTCCTTAGAACAAATCTTTCTTTGAGCTCTTGATCCTTAGGAATTTTCTGTGCAATAAGGA
>NW_008650858.1:155000-177632 GCF_000695815.1 Acanthisitta chloris
AAATGTTGCCCAAGACTTGACAATTAAAGCACTTTATGCTATCATGTGGAAGCAAGATCTCCCTCTGCTTCTGTCCACTTCCTCCTGCAGTAGGTGAGAGTGCAGACTAGGGTCCCAAATGACTTAGGAAAGTCTCATTCTCCATTTTTGGAGCTTCAGCCTCAAATCATGTTTCTCAAAACCCACCCCAGTTTAACTTGCCATTTGTGTGCTCTTTTCACATGTGGAGACCTCTGAGGACCTCATCTGCTGCCACTTCTGCATAGATTACCTCAGCTGTGATAGTGCTGAGCAGTCTCTTGCCTCTCACATGTCAGTAGGAATGCAGGAGTCCCTTTGCTGAGGCCAGACTTCTGAGGCAACAAGAAAGCTGTCCAGAGGGAATGAGATATGGCCCATGCAAACTCCTGGACATGTCCCGTGACCTGCTGGCTGTGTAGTGATTAGTCCCAGCCAGCAAATGTCAAGAAGCTTGTGCACAAATTAGTCCTAAGAGCCCACTTCTGGCCCAGCATCCTTCAGTTTATGGATATGGATGCAGCATCAATGCATGGCTGGAAAGCTGCCCCTTGGAAAGGGACCTGGGGGTGTTGGTCAACAGCAACTGAACATGATCCAGCAGTGTGCCAAGAAGACAAATAGCATCCTGGCTTGGATCAGCCATAGCATGGCCAGCAGGACTAGACAGGTGATGATCTCCCTGTACTCGTAGAATCAAAGAATCATGGAATCATCAAGGTTGGAAGAGATCTTTAAGAACTTCAAGTCCAAACATTAACCTGGCACTCCACTGTAACCTGGCACTCCACTTAAACCCTAAACCATATCTTCCAGTGCCAGGTCCAGACACTTCTTAAACACTTCCAAGGATGGTAAGTCCACCACCTCACTAGGCAACCTATTCCAATGCCTAACAGGAAATATTATTTTTTTCTGATATCTACTCTGAATCTTCCCTGTCTCGTCTTATGGCCATTCCCTCTAGTTCTCTCACTGCAGGCATGGGAGACCATCCCCAATCTCTCTAACCCCCCCTTTCAGGTAGCTGTAGAGAGCAATGAAGTCATCCCTGAACTGACTCATCTCACAACTAAACAAACTACTCGGCACTGGTGAGGCTGCACCTCAAATCCTGTGTTCATTTCTGGGCCGCTCACTACAAGAAAAACATTGAGGTGCTGCAGAGAATCCAGAGAAGGACAACAGACCTGGGGAACAGTCTGGAGCACAAGTCTGATGCAGAGCAGCTGAGGCAGCTGGGAGTGTTTAGACTGAAGGAAAGGAGGGTTGGGGGAGACCTTCTCACTCTCTACGACTAGCTGAAAGAAAGTCGCAGCCAGGTGGGGTTTGGCCCCTTCTATCCAGTAACAAGCAGTAGGACAAGTCAAAAAGACCTCAAGTTGCACCAAAGGAAGTTTAGACTGGATATTTTCTCCATGGAAGTGGTGGTCAGATGTTGGAACAGGCTGCCCAGAAAAGTGGGGGAATCACTGTCCCTGGAGGAGTTAAAAACACATGTAGACGTGTTGCTCTGGGACATGTTTCAGTGATGGACCTGGCAGTGCTGGGTTAACAGTTGGACTTGATCCTAGAGACCTTTTCCAACCTTATGATTCTATGGGGAGGGACAGGGCTTTCTGCACCTCCAGCACTGCTGAAGTCTGTTGCTGAGCTCATTGCAGAGCAGAGTGCACTGAGAAGGGCCCAGAGGAGAGGCATGGTAACCTTAGTCAGAGCATTGGCAGAGATTTCATTGTTTTAAACTTGTCAAGGCAGGGCTTTGTCCCTTTGTTTTCACAGGAAGTTTCTGATTCCCAGTTGTCGTTTACTGCTGTTAAAAGGGAGGAAAGTGACTCATGGAGTTTCCTATTGGTCTGAGGAGATATGGAGAGAAATTACTTGCTAGGGACTCTGCCCAGACAGCTGAGTGGCTGGTAGTGAGGGAGAAATCAGGCAAAGAGGTCTCAGATTCATTAGCATTGCTAAAAAAAAATAATTGCCTGAACCAGTAATTCACATAAACACATTTCTCTTGTGGGCAATCATTCTAGGAAGGAGCAGTGCTGCTTTGCCAAGGGCCAGAATCAGGCAGGCTGATATGCACTTTATAGCTTTAATTTCCATTATTTACTGCATGGACAAAGCAAGGGAGGAAACTGAATGCATGCAGAACAAAGATGAATGTGCCTGTTTCCTCTCACTCACCCCTTGGTCCACTCTTTGGAAATCACTGCAAATTCACTGGGAAGCTCACAGACCTACATATATTTCACCAACAGGTCCTGACTGTAGTCCCCTCTGCACCCAGGCTTCAGGGCACAGCAAGCATTGTGCCCCAGGCAGGCTCACCCCCAAGGGCTGCTCTGGTGGGTGTCTGGGAGCAGGAGATGCATTTCTGTCTTCCCTCCTTGACCAAAGACCTTCCTAGGGGCAATACTGATTGTAAAGGTACATCCTGCAGCAGAAGCATTTTTGTTTTCCAGAGGGTAAACCTTGCCAAGAGGACGTACTCTGCTCTCATCAGCACCTTTTTACAGCTTTTTCTCTAAACAAAAATACCTTTTTTGCCTTTAAACTCAAGAAATGAAGGAGGAAAGCAAGTCACTACCATGTGAGGAAAAGCAGGCCCTCACAACATACATGAGATTTTCAAAAAACTGATGATGTGCTGGGTGGACCCATGTTAAACTCCACAGAGAAGACAGCAAAGTCTTTTGTATGGACCTGTGTTAAACTCCACAGAGGAGAGGAGAGTTGAGGAGAGAAGAGAGGAAAAGAAGGGTTCTGACTGCACGTTGCTTATAGGCATTTGCCATTTCTAATGTCTCTTGTGAACTGACTAGAGTTCCTCCAGTGCACTTGAAGCAAATGAAATGCTGCTCCTCAGGTTTAATTTCTGCTTGTCCAATGGGCTGTGACATTGTGCATGAAAAAGTTGATCAGCATTAAGTGGTGGGCAGTGAGTGCGGACTAGAGCAGCTCTGCTCCTGTAGGAGAGATTGGGACATCAGCACATGAATGTGGCATCTTTTGAGCATGTCAGGGACCTCTGTTCCTACTCTCCTGTTGTTCCTGTGTCTGAGAAATTGCCCCTTTTGGGGGAAATCATTCTTCTCTCATCCAGAGATTTTGGGAGAAGCTCACCCTTCAGTCCTGAAACATGCCACAGGGCTAGTCTGCTGCTCTTGTGTCTTTTTAGAGGTTTGCTCTAGTTGAAAGAACTGAAGAAAATAAAGTTTCTTATTACAAACTCAGTTGCTCATGTTCTCCAGCCACACAGCTCTTGCCTACGTGACTATCATGAACACTCAGATCCAGCCCTGCTTTCTGCTTGGGCTTCCCCCATGCAAGGCGAGGAGTTCTTGCTGTGCTCGGATGCCAAGATGAGAAATACCTCCCTGTCAATGAACATGTTTCCAGAACTCCACACCCAGGAATCCCTCACATCCCTAATTGCCCTGATGCCATGAGATGTCTTAGGCATGTATAAAAATATACCCACAGTCGCGTACGCACATGCAGATGATCACAGCATGGGGTACAAAAAGTTTGGGACTTTGCTGACTTTGCTTAGTTTTGCTTCATGTTGTTTAATTTGATGCTACAGTGAGAATGGACATTTGATTTTCTTTTCTAATCAAAGGGGAATACAAAGGAAGCATGGTTTTAATAGAGATGAAGTATGTACTTATTGCTCTCCTACCAATGTTTTATACAATCTGTACTGCTGAGTGTTGATACCAATAATTTTCTGGTAAAGATACTTTTATTACAAATGAACCACAGGATATAAAACCATAGAGCTAAATTATCTCTGACAAATAAATGGTGGTCAAACTAACATCTTACATCTATACATGCTTCCTTGTCCCTCCTCTGAAAACTAGATTTGAGAAGGATTTTTTACATGAAGTCTTGCCCTGTTGAACTCTTTGAATTCCCTTTGGCCAAAATTTTACCTTCTAATTTTTGGCTTGTCTCTAGCTGAGCAAAGAAGTATGAAATAGATTTTGCTCTGGATGCAGCTTCATTTGATGAAGCTGCAAAAGGCTTCACTCCAGCAGGGGCTGGATTCCATTGAGTGTGTGGGCTGGACACAGATCCCACCCATCTCTTTAGATATCTTCACTCTCACCCTGTGATAACCACAAAACCCTCATGATTTACAACTGTTAGTAACGCAACAAAGAGTACAGATCTAATTTGATGCCTATGTACATGTTCAGATGTCATGCCTAGATACAATTTGCCAGTGAGTGCTGTCTGGGGCCAGGACAGAGGCCCTCATCAGATGGTTTCCCTGGCAGTAGGTATTGGGTGCTGGTACGTGCTAGTGGGTTTGATCTTGGGGCATTTTTCAGTGCAGTGAGTGACACATTTTGTCTCCCTGAACCCCCTAGAGGGAGGTGAGCCACTACCACCTGGGTTGGCAAGCCCTGGGTTGCCCACGGCAGCGCTGCACTGAGAGAGAGAGGGAGGAGGGAGAGGAGTTGTCTGTTATTTTTGCAGAATGAACATCTGAGCCAGAGTTCTGGGAACAAAAGCACCCAAGGAATATTTCTGATATCTGTGTCTGCTATGCTGCACTTCATTTGTGAGGTTTTGATACAAGACCTTCCCTTGCTTCATCGTAACAGTGCTAAGCCTGATCCAAGTCCTGCCATGGGGACTGCTACAGCAGAGTATAAGCATGAGCTCAGACCCACCACCATGGACTGGCTGATGTTCATGGGCAATCATAGATTGGTAGCTGGGAGAAGAAACCAACCCCAATTGGTTGTAACCTCCATTCAGGGAGTCATAGAGAGCAAGAAGATACCTTTTGAACCTCCTTTTCTCCAGCCTAACCATCCTCAGATCCTTCAGCTGTTCCTCATCAGACTTGTGCTCCACACCCTTCCCCATCTCTGTTGTCCTTCTCTGGACACCCTCCAGCACCTAAATGTCTTTCTTGTCTTGAGGGGTCCAAAACTGAACACAGGATTTGACGTGAGGCCTCGCCAATGCTGTGTACAGGGGGATGATCACTGCCTTGGTCCTGTTGCACACGATATTGCTGATACAAACCAGGATGCCTTTGGCCCTCTTGGCCACCTGGGCACATTGCTGGCTCATGTTCACCCAACTGTAGCAAAGGAGGAAGGAAAAGAAGAAAGAAATAGAAATACTGACAGAAATTAAATAGAAATAGAGAACTGCTTTGCTCTCTGTATTTGGAGAGCAAGACCAGGCAGGCCAGAAGTGAGCAAGCTTGCTGCTGAGAGAGAAGGGAGAAACACAAGAAGTAAATTGTATTTATATAGGTGCCAATCAATACAGACAAATGTTCAGCAGCCCTGACACTGTGACAAACCAAACCCTGCAGAGCAACTTTTTTTTTTTTAAATCACTGAATAAAAAGCCAATATGTTCTGGAAAGAATTGGAAAGATATTATTTCCTGGTTCCCGTGGGAACGTGAGCTGGGATACTCTGTGCCAGTTGCTGTCAGCAGCATCTATTCTGAGGAGACCCTCAGTGCCAGGTTACAGCAACCCATGCTGGAAGCATGTGGGCTGGAAAAGCAGCTGAACCCACTTGTCTGTCTCAGCTTGTTCCAGACACCCTCACTCTCCTCCTTAGGATGCAGGTGAACGAAGTGAAACCCAAGTTACACCCTGCAGCATCTTTGAAATGCCATGCCCTGCCAGAAAGCAGAGCACCTTCCACTTGCAGAATTGATGTAGCAGTGTTTTTCTGCATGGACATTGCTGTTTGCAGTATTGGTTTTGTTTTGAAGTGTTTGATGCATTTCTCTCTGTAAAGGTTTATGGAATAAAATGTTCTTCCCCTGCAGCAGGTGAGAAGGTCATGGATGACAGCTGAAGAGAACATCCCCCTGGCTCATGGGGACAGCAGTCCTACAAGTCACAAAGCCATGGGAGGCTACATGAGGCTCCCTGACTTGTTCTGGCTCCTGTCCCTCTTTGGAAGGGCTTCAGCTGTCCTTTCATTTTCATTGCTGAAGCAGTTTTTTTACAAAGCCATAATTTTGTACCCTTTTTTTTCCCCCCCCAAGAAGATGCAAAATTTTCATCAGAAAAATGGAAAATGAAAAGCTTTTGGCTAATTACTTTTTAAAAGAAAATCAGGTTAAATGAGATATTTACTGTAGGTACCTGGGCAAGCAACAACACTAAACATCTTCTCAGCATGAAAGAGAAGTGGGCCAAGTCAATGGCTCTCCATGTGAGGTCTTTGCTTTTCATTCTCCCTGTCCTTGGCTTCTCCCGCATTTTGGAGATTGGAGAATTATATACTGCAAGGTGGTGGGACCAAGGCAAAGGCTGTTCAAGAGAGGAGAAGGCAGGGAGGCAGTGTATTGAAGAGGCCCTGAAGTCAGCTCACGTGAGCCCTGGGAGTGAGAAAAATGGGCCATCAGGCACCCTGGGCAATTCTTCTGCCGAGCTTTGACCACCCGGCTCTGTTGCTTATCCTACAGGCAGGTTCTGGCATCCCCAAGGCAGAGACTCTGCATGACATGCTATGTTTTGGGTTTGCATGGCCAGATTTAGGTAGCAGGGGGTAGGGGGGTCTACAAGGATGGCTTCTGTGAGAAGCTGCTGGAAACTTGCCCCATGTCCAACAGAGCCTATGCCAGCTGGTTCTGAAATGGACCCACTGCTGGCTGAGCCCATCTGAAATGGCAGTAGCACCTCTGGGATAACAGAATTAGGAAGGGGAAAAAGTTGCTGCACAAGAGCACCCAGAGAGGAGTGAGAATGTGTGAAAGTCGTATCAGGACTTGTGCACCCATAGAGACAGGAGCCCATGCTGGAGCAGGTTTGCTGTCAGGACTCGTGACCCCATGGGGGACCCACACTGGAGCAGTCTGCTCCTGAAGGGGTGCAGCTTGTGGAAACACCCCATGCTGGAGCAGGTTTGCTGTCAGGACTCGTGACCCCATGGGGGACCCACACTGGAGCAGTCTGCTCCTGAAGGGGTGCAGCTTGTGGAAACACCCCATGCTGGAGCAGTTCATGAAGAACTGCAGCCTATGGGAAGGATTCACATTGGCCAAGTCAGTGGAGGACTGTCTCCTGTGGGAGGGACCCTCTGATGGAGCAAGGGAAGAGTGTGAGGAGTCCTTCCACTGAGAAGGAAGGAGTGGCAAAGACAAGGTGTGATGAACTGATCACAATATGCATTCCCCATCCCCCTGTGCTTCTGGGTGGGAGGAGGTAGAAGAAATGGGAAATGAAGTTGAGCCTTGGAGGAAGGAGGAGAGGTGTTTTTAAAGATTTGGGTTTATTTCTCATTACCCTACTCAATTTTATTGATAATAAACTTATTTTCCCCAGTCTGTTTAGTCTGTGATGATAATTGGTGAGTGATCTTTCCCTGTCTTTATCTTGAAAAAAAATCCTTTTGCTGTGTGGTTTTTTTGTGGTTTTTTTTTTTCTCCCACTGTCCAGCTGAGGAAGGGAGGGATAGAGAAGCTCTGGTGGGCACCAGGGTCAACCCACCAATGTCCATGTCCCATCACCCTCTGCTCTGGAAGCCCACATGATAGCCACCCACAGTGTAGTGCCCATGAAGCCACGCCAAGCCAGCAATGCAGGCCTGCAAATGGTCCGAGTAGATTTGAGACATTCATACTGTGTGTTGTTTTAAAATCCAGCCTGCTCTATGTTTCTGGTTGGTGCTGAGAGGCACCAGGCTACCCCAGGGCCAAGGTGGGGATGAATGTCTTTGTGCAGGCTGCTAGGGCTCTTGGATGTTATGGAAATGCAGCTGCTGGAAGTGGAGCCCTAGGGACCAGACACAACTCCTCCTCTGTTTACCAAGGTGAACATGGTCCCCAGGTCAGCTCTTCTAAGTATCCTGGTTTAAACAAAGAATAGACAAATTCATCCAAATGAGCAAAATGTGGGCTCTTTTCTCCCTTTGAGGCTTGGTGTGCAGTCAGGTGGGATTTCCCCACAGCCAAGCCTGTCTGTGAGTTCCTGCAGCATGTGTTGAGGTCTTAAGCCACCATTAGTCATGATGGCACAGCCCTTGTCTCAGGGGAGATGAGGATTTTGAAGGGATTTTGGACACATGTCTGGAAGGCAGCATTAGGGAATAATTGTTGCATGCAGAGTACTACTTCTGGAAACCTTCCCTCCTCAGCAATAATGTTTCTTGATCTTCCTTGATTTAGTGATTCAAAACTTCCATTTCCTTCTGTATTTGGACTTGTCCATGGTGTTTAATTTCCATTTCTGCTTTCAGGATATTCTATGACATTGGGAAAAGCTGTTCATTGTCTTTCTTTTGTCTCCTCTTTCATTCAGTGTCCATCACGTCCTGTCTGGTACTGTTTTGAATGAAAAAAAGGACACTTCATTTTAACTGTGAACATGTGGGGTTTGGATCAGACAATGAGAGCTGTTTTTGAATAAAAATTATCTTTCATTATGCTGTTGTACAACAGAAAGATGTTCTTCTGTCAGGGAATCACAGAGTAATGTAGTTTGGAAGGGACTGTGGAAGGTTGTCTGCTCTCTCTCCAGATCCAGTCATTGGATGAACATGAGATTTTGCCAGTGGTAATAAATGTTCTGCTTTGTTTCTAGTTAGGCTTTTCTATGCTTTAGTCTCCTTTATGCAGGTAGAAAGAGATATTTTTGATTTTTGAGAGTAGGATAAGAATGTTGGTGCAAGTAAGAGTGTAGTCAAAGTCAAACATAGTTGATAAAGGTTGATCTGGTCTTAATATGGCTTATACAGAAGTCATCCACTTATCACTGCTTGGTCTGCTATACAGAATTCATCCTTGGCCTGCGAGAGATAAGTTCTGTTTTCTGTTCATTGCCAGCCCACTGGGGACTGGTGCACTGAAACTACATCAGCCAGAATGGCAGAACACCAAGACATGCCTAAAATGGAAATTTCTCCTCCTGTTGGTAGAGGATTGCCAGAAAGACCTCAAAGGTTAGTAATGCATAATTATACCCACATGGGAAATGGCAGTACTTTATCAGCCAGGAAAAAACCCCAAAGGATGTCATATTGCCCAAATCCCTTCCCACCCATCACCATTCTAATCTCATAGCAGCTGAATTTGTGGACTTTCAGTACTAGCAGGGAACCTATAAGAAAGATGGGGACTAATTTTTTTTAGCAGGGCCTGTTGTCATAAGAAGAGGGGTAATGGCTTTAAACTGAAGGAGAGATAATTTAGATTACCTATCAGAATGAATATTTTTACAATGAGAGTGGTGAAACACTGGAGCAGGTTACCCAAAGAAGTTGTGGATGTCTCATACTTGGAAGTGTTTGAAGTTAGGTTGGATTGAGAAACCTGATCTTTTTTGAACATGTTCCTGCTCACAGCAGGGTGGGTTGGACTAGACCTTTAAAGGTCCCTTCTAATCCAACTATTCCATGATACTGTGAATTTACAGCTAAGGAAACCAACAGTGAATCAGCCTAATGGATCTGTGGTCCCTTTTGTCATCACAGGACATTATTGCCTCTGGGCTCAACTCTCAGCAGGTACAAACTGGGACTTGTTGAGTGGAACACTCTGTGTCTGTGCACAGGAAACAACTTCATGCTAGCTATCTTCTCATGAAGGCTTAGAAAACTGCAGCCTGATCTCCCCCCAGTTTTCAGTAAACCAGGGCTACTGAAATCACTCAGGTTCTCACTTCCTTTCAATGCAATTCACACCCCTAATACTAACTTTAGCAGCATTTCACTGAGGTGGTACCTGGTGCAAGAGCATGATTCAGCTTAGTGAAGATACAAAGCTGTACTAGGAAGGCTGTGTGAGAGAACAGCCCATTTTCAAAAGAAGAAAACTCCCTCTATAAAAATCAATAAATCCCCAGAGCAAAAAAGCTGGTTTGAGACCAAGTTTCTCTAAGACACTAGCTTGCCCTTGGCACTAGTGTTTTAAGCACGTGATTTTTAAATCATAAACATTTAGGCTAAGACCATAAAATTTTAAGTCGGTATATAGCAAACAGTGTAACACGGAAGACAGATCATTCTCCCAGTAAATAAGAAAGTATATATAAGCTTGTGCTCACAACTATACATGCATTTTGAGAACATAATTCTTCTTGCATTTGGAATATTACTTCACCATGAGGGAACTGGTGCTCAGCTTCACAGAGCTGCAACTTTTTATATAAGCAACCTATTCATTTCAGACAGCTACTTAAACTTCTGCTTAAATCCTGTTTGCTTCAAGCTTGGAGTTCCATTAGTGCTCTTTCAAGTTAAGCATAGGCTTAAGAGCTTTACTAGATCAATGGCCAGGACAGCAGGTGAGAATTCCAGCTATCAATGAGACTCCAGTGAAAACACTACTTTTTTGGTCTTCTTGTTAGCCCTAAAGCTCTTTTGCTCAGCTCCAGGTGTGCATTTCTTTTGCAGACCATTTGGTGAGTTGTTCATAGCCTTGGGGGTCTCCAGTGCTGAGGAGTATCTCTTCCCTATCACCCCCTGCCTGTTTGCACCACATCCCATATCCCCTTTCTCAAAGCCTCTGCTCTCATACCAGCTCTGTTCTCCTGTACAATGTAGCATTATCCTGGGATCATAAATACTCCGTTTAAGTGCAGAATAAGTATAGTCTATATAAAAAAATATGGGTTTGCCACATTATTATAACAAAGAAAACAAATCAGGCAATAATGACCATGGTTTCTAGAAAAACTGCTGTTAGAGCTGAACAAGATAAAGGAAACTTATAGGCAAGCCAAGACACGTTTGAACAAAGACTGGCAAGTCCCGAGGCCTTGCAGAGAAAGAACGAAGCCTGTAGACTTTTATAGCAATGGCAATCCTGAATTTAGTGGGATACAGAGCAACAGTGAAATAAAAGCATTAAATAGGCTTAGTGCCCAAAGTGAATATTGAGAAACAGCACTAACAACCTATTGTTAGTCTGGTAATTCCTCTTTCAGGACCCTATTTTAAGACACTATATCGAATATTTGCTTAAAAAGAGACAGAGTAGTTGCTCTTCATTATACTTACGTAAGGAGTCCATTATCTCCTGAAAGAAGTCCAATTCCCTGAACGCTATGTACCTTAGACAAGACACAGTTTTAGCTCTTGACCTTAATTATCCTTTCCCTCCAAGTCTGTTCCAAGATCTTAAGTACAGGGGCCTAAATGGAGAGCTGGTTGGCAGCAAGAGCTTTTAGGCTGTCTTTCAATAGATAATACTGGGTTTGGCCAATATTCTTCTTTCCTATGTAGAAAATAGGATTCAGCTTACCTAACTTTGGAGGTCTGCAGTATGCAAATGTGATCCAGGCACTGCGGCTCCCTTTACAGAATCATAGAATGGTTGGGGTTGGAAATGACCTCTGGAGGTCATCTCATTCAAATCCCCTGCTCATGAAGGGCTACCTCGAGCCAGTTGTCCTGGTCCATGTCTAGATGGCTTTTGATTATTCCTGAAGATGGAGACCACAACCACTCTAGGCAACCTGTGCCAGTGCTCAGTCATGAACAAAGTGTATCCTGATATTCAGGCAGCACCTCCTGTGTTTCAGTTTGTGCCTCATACTGTGGCAGTAGTGCACAGGCACTTTAGAGAGGTTCCCCAGAACCCTGAGTTTCTGGAGAGACTTGGGGCGATTTTTCCCTAATGGTGACCTGCAGGCATTTCCTTGGTACATGCTGGAGGAGATCCCATTTAAGCCTCATTTTGTTGACTTTGAGATCCCTTCCATCACTGAGCCCTTTGCTCAGTGATTCTGTCCAGCATTCCTTCACAGGACTGCTAGTTACTCTTCTCCTTCTCCATTATCCTGAGTTTAAAGCCCTCTTTATGAAGTCAAACATCTTGTTGGTGAAAATATCTTCTATCTGCTTAGTAAGCATCTTCCAAGCAGATGCTACTCTACAGAGTGTGCCATAGTTATTGAACCGAAAACCCTTTCACCAGCACCATATCTGCCTGAAGCCAATTACTGACTTGTCCTATTAGTGCCCTTCTCCTCACACCCTTTCCCCTTACTAGCAGGATTGAGGAGTACACCACATGGGTTCCCATGCCCTTGACTACAGGTGCCAGAACTCTGTAGTCACTTTTGATATTGTCCAGTTTTCCCCTGGCAGTATTGCTTGTGCCCACATAGAGTAACAGCAGGGGGTAGTAGTCAGAGGGCCAGACACGAGCTGTGGCAGTCCCTCTACAATGCCTGGATCTTGGCCCATGACAAGCAACAAAGCTCTATAGATGTTTGATCAGGGTGACAGACAAGCGTCCCTCTAGCGCAGAGCAGGGAGTGACCTTCTGTTTCCTTCTGATAGTCTTGCATGATTTAAGGATAACTGGACCATGTCTTTTGCTTGTAGTCACCTATCTCCCCTTCAGTTTTGATGGTGGTGAATCCATTTTGCAGCTGTAAGCCCTTAGGAGGGGCAGGAGCCTTTGTGCCCTGATGCCAGAAATCACTAGCTTCCACTCTTCCCCTCCTCCAGAGGTTTTGCCTACCTTGAGAATGGGGGTAGACCCTGTCTGCTTCTCTAGTGCAAGCTAGTGGAGACAGTCAGCAGAGAGAAAGAGGCACTTTGGAGCTGTGATTCATCTGTCCTATCTTACATATTGGTTTTAGGGTGAGATGACATAGTCCCTAGAAGTGCCTGGTTTTCTCTAATGTCTGCAAAGGTGTTCTCGATACAGGAGTGCCATACGAACCATATTTCTCAGTGTGCAACATCAGGAAGTGTCTTATAAAATAGCTGCAAATTAGGAAGAATAAGAATGAAATAAAAATTTATACACAGTCACATTCCTACATGCACAATAACAAACCACACATGGAAAGTGGAGATAGTGAATGAACTCTGACCATATAATCTTACTGCTGGTTTTCAGTAATTGAAAAGCAGTTTGTTGCCAGCAGACACTGATATTTGTAAAAAAATATTTGTTGCTCTTTGGATTAAAAAAGGTTGGTCAATATGACACTAGGTGGCATTGTATAAATACATATAAAGTCTTGTGCTTTTTCTGTTTCAAAGGTATGAAAATCTCATTGAAATGTGTGGGATTTCTTAACTGATTTTTGATCTCTGTTCATTGTTGTCTGGGATTTAACGTCACTGAAATGCATGGAGTAGTCCAATGATAAGCTACATTTTGTGGTTTCATCTGCACCTCACAATTGGTCTTTTATTTACCTATGATATTTACCCTTGAACAACAGTATTTTCTAGATTATAAATGAGAATGGATTCAAGCCTCATGGCTACTTATCCTTTGTGAGCTGATTAGAATGTGACTGCTTCACTCCCAGTTTGGCCAATGAGTTTCTGTGAATCACCACAACCCTTCAGCATTCCTCTTCTGTAATAAATTTCACCTCCTTGTTTTTATGAACACTTGTGAGGTAGGTTGTGCCTCTGAAGGATCACATGAAGACCATGTGATGGCCTCACTTTGTGCAAAAGGGATTGAAATACTGATAATAACAAACAAGAGGATGTTGATAGGTCACACACATCACAGGGAGAAATAAACTTGCTTTGTCAGGGGTGGGAGATTTTGGGGTGTCTGAAGTGTGAAATAACTCAGTAGGATCATGTGTACATTGGCAAAACAGGAGTGTGCAGAAAGACGCAATGTTTTAAAGGCATCTGGTGAAACTTCTTGGAATTGGCAAAATTTCACAGGTTCTGAACTTGGAGTTGGACAAGCACTTAATAAAGGGTACAACCCAGGACAAAAAATCCTGTTCATTGCAAAGGTGGCCTAGGTAGATCCAGGTCTTGGGGAACATGTCATCAGCTTGACAGCTACAGGGAAATGGTAAACATGTGCAAACTGGAGTCAACACATTGGAGTCTTCAACAACCTGGTCAAAGACTAAGATAGGAAAGTCCTCATGCCTTTTCTTGGAAATCAGTATGACTGGACACCTTTCTGAAGTTCTGGCACTCCAACACATGCAGCACAGGAAACAAGGAGAAGGAATTAGATGTGTTTGTACAGTTGCATGGCTACAAACTCTTTAGTAGCATGATGACATGGTGAGATATTTCACACTACTGGAGAGCTCTAAAGTTTGCCTACAGGCTCTTTAGGAAGGCGGCAAGGAGAGGGAGCTACCCTTTTTGTGACAGAGCATTGGGAAAACATGGAGCTCTGCCTTGGCATGAGTAATAAGCCATAAACTGAGAGTTTATGGGTCAGGATTAGGTGATGTTGTTGCAGATGTCTGCTACAGGTCACTAGATTAGGAAAAACTAGTTGAGATCTTCTTCTGACAGATGGAAGAAGTCACACATTCACAACTCCTGGTCTTCATGGGGAGCATCAAGCATTCCAAGGTTTCCTGGAGGGGCAATCAGCAGATGAATGAGTCGTGGATGTCCTAAGCAGACATCAGTGCACATCTGTGTCTAGCTGTGTCCAGTGCAGAGAAAAAAAGGGTAATAAACTTCACCTTGCTTATCTGGGACAGCTCTAATTTTTCCAGTAAGGAAACAGGTCAGCAGCAAACTTTGGTGATGAGGAAAACAGGATGGACGCCTTGGCTAGACATGCTCTGTCAGTTCATTTTTGCTGTTGCTCTCACCCACTGTCACTCCTGTCTCCAGATGGGCAAGGCGTATTTGGGGAACTACAGGCTGTTCAGCCTCATCTTGAGAAGGCAATGAAGACCATAATCCTGAAAACCATTTCCAAACACATTTAATTCAAGAAGGTGATTGAGAGTAGTCAGTGTAGGTTAAAGAAAGGAGAGTCGTGCCAGACCAACCCAAGAGCCTTCTACAGTGAAATGATGAGCTTGGTGGATGAGGAGAGACCAAATGGCTTTTGACACTCTGTTCCTGTAGTATCCTCATAGGCAACCTGATGAACTATATGGTAGATAAATAAACAGGGTGGACTGAAAACTGGCTGAATTACTGGGGTAAAAGGCTTGCAAGCACCAGCATGAAGCCCATGGAGATATTAAAAATCCAGCAGTACATGGTCCTTAGCAACTTGCTGTTGCTGACCTTGCTTTGATCAGGGAAACCATCTGTGTCCCTTGTTGGTCAGAATTCAGCCCAAATCTTGAAAAACAAGATTCTTGCTTCACCACCCTTGGTTGATGCTGTGAGGTCGCTCGCTGGAGTGTTGTTCCTGTCTTCATGTACAGTCCATCTAGCTGATCTGGCTGTAGCTCAGCTGGTGTAAAAGTGCTTAGCCCACCATCTTGATTATCTGCCTTCCCACTGCCTCCTAGGTTCTGCTGATGTGGTTTTTTTGAGCTTCAGGCTACCAAAATGTCCTCTTTAAAGGTCGAACAAGCAAAATGAACTAAAGAGTCATAGATAAACCTGGATGCTAGTACATTTTTCGCGAGTGGCTATGGAAGGATAGTAATTGCCATCAGATGCAGTGGGAGGGAAAGGTGGGGCAAGCGGCCAGGGACACGATGGGGCTGTAATCTCCTAAATCAAGGCAGCACAGCATGTCTGACCATGTCATTGCATCATGTGAGTGAGAGGGCTCAGCCAACGAGGACCCCAGGGAGCAGGAGTTTAATTCTGATGCCTAGATCCAGACATTCCTTGAAGGGCAGATGCCTGCTGCAGCTGACCTGCCTGTCTTGTCTCTGTTAGTGTACTGGTGTTTGATTGATTCATCACTGGTTTATGCCTTTATAGAATTAATTTAATTTTTCTTGGCATTTGAATACTCTTTTATTCCAGCTCCTCAGTTAATATTCATCTTCCCACAGACACATTAGTATTGTACTCTAATAACAGATAAGTGGTGTGGTAAGTACCCTTGGGTCTTGTTACCATTTGCAAACTTATTGTTTGAGAAATATGGTTAGAAATGTGCTGGCAAATGAACATAACTAGTCATAGGCCATTACGAACAACTGCTCTGCTGTGCCCTCTGTGTGCACTCAACAACATGTGTGTGAGCACTGTCCACCAGTGGGTGTTCTTTTTCACCCAGACAGGGCCTGGCTTGAGGTGGTGGTCTCTCACCAAGGCCTTTTCTCTTACTTGGTTCTTGCCTCATTTATGGCCATCTCTGCTCTGTTGGCTTGGTGATCCTTCATCTCACTATGGAGTCCCTCACAATGCTTTACTGATGGGGAGCTGTTCATGCCAGGAGCCACCCTCCTTTGGTGTCCATGAACACTGATGTATGTGTTTTTTACTCCTGTAGCAGACTTCACAGACAACACTGCGGATAGAATGTGAACCAAGGAAAAGACAAAAATTCCTCTTTCTGTTGATATCACAGACCTGTTGTGCTGACCTTTAGGGTTATCCAAGCTCAGAGCTTGGAGAATCTTTTTGGGAAAAAAACTCTACAGGAATGTCTTAACATTCCCATCAAATAGTTTTATGAGGAGCATGTTACATGAATGTAATTTCCACAGCTGTTGCTGCCCTGGAAGATTAAGGTAGTTCTTTCAGGCAATTCTCTCAGTCATTATTAATTCCTCGAGCATTTAATCAACGCTCTGCAAAGAAGTCTGTGAACACTCACCATTCTGCATCTGTTGAGTTTGTGGTGTGGCAACCTGGGTTATTAAAAAGCTGTGGCTATACAGACAGCAAATCAAATCATGGCTCTGCAAGCCTTGTTATTACAGTAACCAGAAGGGACTGGTTTTTGGTTTTTTTTTGAAGTTTAACCCTTTCCCTGTCTCATTGCTTGTGAGTGACCAAGGTGCTTTGGGATCACTTAGAATGTCCTTCCTCGGTTGCTTCTTTTGAGCAACTCCTTTGGTCTTTGCACCTGGAGACAAATTTGCAGTTATTTCTTGCAGAAAGAGAAAAATCCTGGCTGTAGGGCTGGGTTGTACCAGCTCTAAAAAGCTGTTTTCTCACTTTGGTCTATATATATTCTCAGTAAATGCTGATTTCTCTCCTTTACACTGATACATTTCTCAAATGGCCTAGGATCAAGGGATCTCAAGGTCTGATAGACCATCTGAACTGAGCAGGAAAAGCCTTGCTCTGGCAATCATTGTGAGATCTGCAGGCATCTGACTGATCTTTTGGCTTATCCCTTTGAGTACAACCTATTTTCTCCACCTTGCTTGTCACTTACAGAGAGCAGTGGGTGAGAGCAAGATGAATGCAATGCTAAAGTCCTCAACTCAACCTCAGTCTGTGTAGTAGGTGGTTACATTACTCAACTTCAATGCAATGTTTGGTTGCTTGGTTTTTAGGTCAGCTTGCTGAATATCCTACTATTCCACTATTCTTGCTATTTTTGGCTTAAAAATCCTATACCCCTGTTGCCTATTTCATCTATTTACAATTGCAGTTTGAAGGAGCATAATAAATACTTCGAAAGAACTTTCATGATACCATAACAGTCAGAGGACGTAGTACAGTATTTTTTCAGACTTAAGGGATAAATGCACTTGAGTTTAGGATTGATTTGATAGTAGAATGAATGGCTTAGTAGTTTCCAAATAATGATGCCAGGATTGGCCTACTAAATTATTTGTATTTGTGAACACTTGGAAAGCTTCATTGTATAGCTGAAAAGATTTAAAAGTCCTGAAAGTTTTGTGGATTTTTGCACAAATAATTAATCAAGAAAGTCACTCCAGAAAAAGTATTCTTTAACTTCTAGTGTATGGGTTGCCACTCACGGCATAGAGACAATTCTTTATGAATTTGTAGTTACTATGCATTAAAAATAAAAGGATAATCAATAATTGGCTGTTCAGAAAGAGTCTGGGATTTTACTATGAAAGTGATCAAACAAGATATTGGCAAAAACCTTCCAAACAAAGAGGCAATTTTCATGAAAAAAATATTAGTATGAATTGGTGGAAAAATTACAGAGGGACCACTTTTGTAATGGATATTACTGTACAACTAATTTGACTCTTTTTATTTATGAGACAGATACAGCTGTTGAAAGGTTTTGTGAAGAAGCTTATAAACATGCAGCTTTCATTCACTTCTAACCCTGAACAGGGATATGTTCTTCTTCCTATTGCCAAACCTGTGCATAATTTGTTTTTGTGTGGAAACCACATAAAGCTGAGTGGTGGCTTTGTCCAGTTGTAGCACAAAACCAGGAGAGTTTTGTGGCTTTGGCTTGGGCTTTATTTTCTAATTTGTTTTTAATACAAGTAAAAGCAAACTTCTTTGCTGGGAGATGGGATCTCAATTGCCTACTCCCAAAATAAAAAATATGTGCTCTAGGAAGCTGATGTAGGTCATCTGTCTGTGGCTGAGCCATAGCCTCCACCTGCAGATCCATGAGTGACCTGCCCTTGCATTCAGCATATACAAAACCCTCCCTCCCCTAAGTGTACCATCACTGAGTAAGTATTTAAGGTTTTTGGCTTTCCAGTCCTTTGGCTGGACTGACTTCATAATTATTTTAATGCTGTTTTCCTTGTTTTGAGAATGGAAACTAAGTGATTTGTCACCTATCTTTGCAGTCAGATTTGCTTTCAGACAGATGTGTTTTGGATTAAAACTATTGAAGAAGGATGTTTCTTTTGCAGTGTTTCTCAGGGAGATTTAATTGCAGGAATTCATGTTAACTTATGTTAATATTATGTTTGGCAGAAACACTATTCCCTTTTGATAAATACAGTCTAAAATGACAGAAAAAGTTGGAGGAACTGAACAAACTCTATTTTTCTGTTTCTGTCAGGCTGCTGTGTGTGAGGGGAGATTTCACAGATAAGAAGTGATCTCCCACAGTGTCTGGAAACATATAGTTTAAGAGGAGTTATAACATAATGGAGAACAATCTATTACTGTAACTCACTCCTCTGTGGCACCAGGCAGGTGATAGTTCCTTGACAATATTTTCCTAAAAATTCAATATCCAAAAGAAATGCTGTTTTTTTTACAGGCATACATATACATATGTGTGTATATATTTGTATGTATATGTGTATGTGATACATATATAGATCCCAAAGTAGAAAATCTTTTTAGCATCCCCAATAATTACTTAGATTTATTTAATGCACCCATCAAAGGAAGTTATTCCAGTGTTACACTAGGGGAAGCATCAGCAGAGATTGGCCGTGCTAAAATATTCCCCTTCTCTGCCCTTGCAGCATGGGCAGAGTTTGCCTTTCAGACACAAGTGTTTGCATGGATGAATGAAGGAGCCTTTTGATATTCTGTGCCCACACAAAAACATTTGATGCAAACAGATATGGGCTTCTTGCTCCTAATGTTCTTCCCTATCTGTTTGCAGTCAGGGCAAAGCTGAGTAAGACATTAATTCTTTGGGAACTTGGCATACTTTATAAACAAGATGAAAAATGATATTTGAAGGGAGCTGGGGTTTCTCCACTGCTGACCTGACCAGAATGGATGGGTGCTGAGAGCTTTTTCTATATTCGAAGTACAATTAGAATAAAACAGCTGGAATTTAAGAGCATCAGGCAGAGTGTCAGCTAAGCAGATCACTTAGGATTGATTAATTTTTGTTCTGCCCTTTGTGAACATCTTAGGTACTTAAGCCTAAGCTTGTGCAAATCTGGCTTTGTCCTGTAAAATTTTGCATCTAAAGCACCAAGTGTGATTGACAAGGCACATGTATGTGTTACTAGATGGAACCTCACAGGCATAAACACTAGAGTTCTCCAAGACCCTATAGATGTTTTCTTTTGTTTGAGTCCACCTGTTTTCACTTACCTTCTTAGAGCAGAGCAAGAAAGATCTTTCACCTTACAAAAATAACGCATATAGGATTTCTCAGAAAAAATTAGTAGCTGGTCTGATAAAGTAAGGCTTATGCACTCTTAACGCAATTTAAAATGAAAATATTAAGACCATTTCCATGCTGGCTGCCCCTCAGCATGCATTTAATCAGCCTGACTGCTGATTACAGATAGTGCTGAAACTCAGCTTGTGACATGCACTAAGAACGTTTCATTAGAAAATCACTCAGACAAAAACTGATGCACATTTAGGTAAAAATGAGGAAGAAATGGAAAGTTAAAAAACTTCTCCCAAACAAGTGTAATTGCTGTGTTTTAAGCTGATGTCCTTTTTATTTCTCACCAAATTATTCCAGACAGAGCAAAGCATGATGAATAAATTCTGAAATTATCTGGGTCTGGGCTGGGTTGCATTCTTTGGGAACTCTTGCAGTGTCCACATGAGGTATTTATCCTCAAAGTCATCAACATTTGTCTTCATTTCTCTGTCAGATTTGCTGCGTGTCATGCTGGGGGCAGCCAGAGGACATGCAGAGACCAGAGCAGTAGATTCCTTGAGGGCTCAATTTATGCCAAATGTTGAGCATGTTTTTTCCATGTAGATCACAAAAAGGCAATTCATGGATTGGACTCTATGAATATTGGGGTTATCAACAGTGTGTTATTCCCCAGGCATCTATGTCTCATCTCATGGAGTACTTGGCTGCCTCTCAGTATCACTGCAGACCCTGATGGTGTCCTTAGAGACATTCTTAATTCTGTCATCTTTTCCAACTTGCCAAAAGCTGTTCACTTCTCTCAAAACCCTATTCCTCTTTCTCCTATGTGTCTTAGAATCCAAAATATAGGATCATAGAATGAATTGTGTTGGAAGGTACCTTAAAATTCATCTAGCTCCAAACCCCCTGCCATAGGCAAGGACACCTTCCACTAGAGCAGGTTGCTCAGAGCCCCATCCAGCCTGGCCTTGAACACTTCCAAGGATGGGACGCACACAGCTTCACTGGGCAGCATGTTCCAGTGCCTCAGCACCCTTATAGTAAAGAATTTCTTCCTTATATCTAATCTAAAACTGCCCTCTTTCTGTGTGAAGCCCCTATCCCTTGTTCTATCACTCCATGCCCTTGTAAAAAGCCCATCTACAGCTTTCTTGTAGCCCTCTCTAGGTACTGGAAGGCTGCTAGAAGTCCTTCCTGGAGCCTTGTCCCCTCCAGGCTGATGTCAGATATCTCTAGATCATGTCTGATGGCTGACAAAAGAGAGGGCGTCTGTCTCTTCTTCCAGTCTAGTCCACCATGGCATGGTGGTCTATTTCAGGATCTTCTGCAAACCTCTTTTTAAATTATAAACTTTCCAGACAGAACAGCACCTGAAGTTTGATGTTGCAACTGTTTGTCATTGTCACCATGATTGATACATTGCTTCTTCATCCCTACCTGCTTGGCTCCCATCTGAGTGTTGCTGACCAGAGAAGTGAAATGCACTATAGGGCCAGTAATTTTGGTTTTTTCCAGCTGTTTTGTTTATTACTAGGCAGCCTGTACTTCAGGGCCCGTTTTTACCTAGGAAACAGATGGTATGAATGCCTTTGTCAGCTTAAGGGCTAAGAAACACAAGTAAGTTTGGGGTGAACCTCTTTACTATGGCACTTGTTCTTCCCCTCAGTGTGTAGCTGCTTTTCCAGCCTTCTACTAGAGCTTTTAACATAATCCAAATTAATTATGTCCTTGGCTCCATTACTTAGTTCCTCCTTCTCCATGTAAAACATTATGTCAAAAAGACTCCTCTTAGGGCTTTCTGTTGTCCTTTGTGGCTTCCTGCAGATCTCTGGGATATAATTTATATGATCCAATGCTCGTCAGCCTTCCTCTGTTTGCAACATCCAGCTGTGTGCTGTGGGACAACACTTCATCCTTTGAGTGTTTACCTTACCCCCTCTCCACCCACCTCCACAGGAAATCTCACCAGAGTGTTTGCCACAGGATTGTCAGTCTTGGGATGAGAAAAGCCAGAAAAAACCTTTTTTTTTTTTTTTTTTTGCCAGGTCTACAGTAACATGAAGCTTTGCCATCATGCACTAATTTCTACCAAAAAACAATCATTCCCATCTTACCTGGTGATTTGTTTCTTGGTTGTAATCTTGTCTTTGTTCTGCTCATAGTGGTCTGAGGGTCTGGGCTGTTTTAAGTATTTAATTTTAATTCCCAAATGCTGTTTTATTTATTATATATTGCTGATGGCATATCTTGGAGTTTTCTTTTTCAATATATATTTCATTGGTTTTATTTCATGAAGATAGTTTTATATTCTTATAACTCTAGAAGATTTGCAGATTTATTCTAAAGGAATAGCATGTACATATGTCTGCTGGAAAATGAGTTAGTGTGGTCCTGTGGCTTACTGCTGAGAAACTGAATTACTTAACTTCCCTGAAATAAATTAGTTCATTTTATTTAGTATTTGCAACATACTAGGAAGATGTAAGTGACTGCCTAACAGAGATTGCTTGCAAGTTGTTCAGCAGTAAAGCTGCAGCAATTCAGACTCTGGCATTTGTTTTTTCATACCCTAAACCAGCTTTCTCAATATACTTTCTTGATTTGTTTAATAGAGTATGGATGTGTCTTACATAGCTAATTTACCCAGAGAGCAATACATTTGTGGCTCACTGGTAGCTCTGCAGAGGTACAGTTAATAAGTAGATGTACTACAGTATATAATTTGAAAGTTGAATATGCATGTAATTGTGTTGCTGGATCCAAGTCAGTTCTGGGGAAAATTTTACCTTCATTTTAAAACCTGTTCTTTCTAGCAGGGATGCACAAAACATTTAAGGACTGGATAATTGCTTTTCCAGGGCATACTGCTCAGCTGTGGGCTGGAGTGGCTAATGCGTAAGTGCAGCAATTCAGATGAATTGGATTACTTCCAAAGCAGGGCACTACATACATATATATATATATGTACTG
>NW_008650858.1:177692-193590 GCF_000695815.1 Acanthisitta chloris
ACAGGTTGCCCAGAGAAGCTGTGAATGCACCATCCCTGGAATTGTTCAAGGCCAGGTTGGATGGGGCTTGGAGCAACCTGGTCTAGTGGACAGTGTCCCTGTCCATGTCAGTGGGGTTAGAACTAGATGATCCTTAAAATCCCTTCCAACCCAACCACTCTATGATTATATGACTCTATATTTTCTGTTTAAATAATCAAGCTTCAATGGTTACTTCTGCATGTCTGTAATGAGGTGTGCTAGAATTATGCATTCTCCTCTGTTTCAAGAATGAATGCATCTTCATATGGGTTGTTTGTTTAGCTGCCAAAACACACAGTGAATGACATGATGCACAAAGATGACTTCTGAATAATGTAACCTTATCACCCTCTACAGCTACCTGAAAGGAGGTTGTAGTCAGGTGGGGGTTGGTCTTTTCTCCCAGGCAACTAGCAGGAGGACAAGGGGGTACAGACTCAAGCTCTGCTAGGGGAGGTTTAGGTTGGATATTAGGAAGAGATTTTGTATGGAGAGGGTAATCAGGCATTGGAATGGGCTGCCCAGGGAGGTGGTGGATTCACCATCTCTGGAGGTTTTCAAGATGAGACTGGATGTGGCACTTAGTTACATATCCAGTAATGACAGTGGGGTTGGACTTGATGATCTTTGAGGTCTTTTCCAACCTGGCTGAAAAAAAACCAAACAAAAAAATCCTCAACTCCCCCACATTATTAATGGGGTTGTTTTCTGAACATAAACATGGTGTTCAGAGATAGCCTGGCACAACACGAGGAAGTACACTCCACAGTGAGGTTGAACCAGAGCCAGCTGAGCAGAAAATTTAATGCCAACATACTGGGCTCGGGACTAGGGGTTAAAAGCATTGCTGGGATAGCTGAGTAGTGAGGTTGCCATCTCAGTGCTATAGCAGGAGGAAATGACTAAAGTCTTTGCCTCTATGTATAAGTAAATGAGATATCCAGGGATCAGCTTCCTTGCTAAATATGTTACATGCTCCTAACACATGCCAGATACTGAAATCCCCCATGCACAGTGATTTGTAAGCCGTGGGAAAAAGTTAAACGCTTCACTCTGAAAATGATCGTGGTGGGGAAAATACTTTTGAAAGTATCCTTTCCAAATCCTTTTTTAGAGGACTTAAATGTAAAAAATTATATGTAGATACACATGTAAATCTTTTGGACATCTTACACATCCTCAAAGCTTCTTCTGCCTCATGGCTTTTCATACCTGGAAATTTTGAGTTGTCAGCCTCCTGCCTTTGGTTGTGTGCTGGCTCAGCTCGTGCACCAGAATTGCTTGTGTGAAGGAGAGTCTGTAGGACTGTGGCCACTGGACATCACCTGAACAGGTGGATGGCATCTAGGTAGAGATGTTCAGGTGCAGGGGAGAAGCTAACAGAAGAAGATATGTAGCATGGACAGACAGGTGTTTCAGCACCGTTCTGAAGCTGCAGGTAACAACCCTGTCAGGACATGCTCTTACTGCAACACTGGCAAACCATACTGGAGTCCAGAATAGAAAAATAGGATGAAATGGAAGCATTTCTTCAATATTGATATCAAATTTTATATTCTAGTTGTTCTTAGGGTACTCTTACAGAATTCTAGAGCTGTGTCAAAATGAATTAATCAAATTTTATGGATCTAAAGTTTTATTCCACATAGTCTGCATTTTGTGTTGGAAAGATTAGCCCTTGGTTGAAAACTGGTTAAAATACAATTTTAAAAAATGAGTCACATTTTACTGTTGTTTATGAGGCTCTTGTCTCACACTTTGGTGTGAGGTCTGTAGTTTCCAGTCTAGAGCATCCAGTTGTAAAAGTTCTGTTTATTTATTTGTCTCCTAGGTGATTATGGATAGCTTAGACGAACAGATAAATCAAACAGTGGTTTGTAATATTTTGCTTTTCTTTAAAAAGCAAATACTCATATGACTATAGTGGACTCAAAAAAGTTGTTCTAGTACTGCATCTTTGAATCTTAATGGCATTGTATTAGAATGCCTTAGGGTGTGATAACCTGCATGGGTAAGCATTAATCATACTTCACTGGACCAGTTTTATGGATGCTGAGGTAGTGGAAGTGAAGGTTAATCATGCATAGGGCTGCAGCAGAAAGAGTGGAGCCAGCAGATCCAGGGAATTGCTCTTCCTTCCTACCTAGCTCCTGTGAGACACATCTGGAATACTGTGTCTTCTTCCAGGTCCCTAGTATAAGAAAGACATAAATAAATCGGAGAAAGATAAACAGGGGATCCCCCAAAGATCATTAGGACTGGTATACTTGCCCTCTGAGGGGTGGCTTCAGTACTGGGACATGTTCAGCCCAGAGATGAGAAGGAGAGAGGGAGCTTGCTACTGTCTGCAGCAGCCTAGTGGGAGGTGACAGAGAATCACAGAAAGGTTTGGGTTGGAAGGGACCTTAAAGATCACCTAGTTCCAGCTCCCCTGCCATGGACAGGGACACCTACCACTAGACCAGGTTGATTAGGGCACCATTCAGCCTGGCCTTGAACACTTCCAGGGGTGAGACATCCACAACTTCATTGGGAAATGGTGTAGTTAAACATGGCAGTGCACAGTGCATAGACAGGAAGCAACTAGGAGACATCAGAGCAGGGGAAATTACACCAGGACACAAGAAAAGAAATTTTCATCATAAAGGTGCTGTAACATTGCAACAGGGCCCCAGTGAGCTTATGGGGGTGTTCTTAGACCTTTTCAAAACTTGATTGGATCAATATGGCCCCACCTTGATGCTGCCACTTGCATTAAGTGTGGGGGAACAGAGCAGATCTTTGCAGATCCCTTTCAATCAACTCTATTTTACCATTCAATCCTGTGGCTGAAATGATGAACGTAGACCCATGCAACTTCATTAATTCTGTTAATTAACCAATACTGTATTTTAGGCATTTTTAGAAGGAGTAACAATAATTTCCAAAAAGAGATTATTTCTCTGCTTATGCAAAATCAAATACTGTCAGCTGCCAACTTCTTCATTCTTTAATTTGTCTTTGATAACAGAAATGATTTTGTTTACGGAACATGAATTCCAGATAGTGAGGCACAGTGTTTACTTTATACATGGAGGTACAATACTGGATATATTATACCTCTGTGACAGGAGATGCTCTTTCCCCTGGAGAATCACAAATCTATTCTCAAATATAATGGGGTATGAATCTAGTTGAGACAGCAACATGTAAAACACTGGGGTTTTTTGCATTTAAAATTCTAATTTTGTCTTTTTCAAGTTAACATCTGTCATATGAAAAGCTCTCCCAGAAAACCCAATAGGAATGGTCCCATATTAATGTGACAATAATTATATTCTAATGCAATAACAAGTTGTTCCATGAGTAGCACTTGGGGTATTTTTATCCTCACCAGTTTGTTTAAAGAGATTTGAATTCTTGCTGCTGCCTTTAATTTAATGAGAGTGATGATAGGAGTTTTATCTCATATGGGTGTGCTGAAATGTGCAGTATTATAACAGGCTGGAACCTCCGTCAGATTTGGTTGAAATTAAAGTGTTCAAAAGTTATTAGTGAGTGTCACAGAGAGGAATATGGATATACGTATGATGTCTGAGTAGTTAGGCCTCATTTCCATAGAAAACTTGGCAAAAAACGTCAAGGATTAAGATTCAGAGCCAGATTTAGTTACAAAATTGCTTAAATGAACATGTCTACATACACTCTTCCTAGTTAGAAAAAAAATGCCAAATTTGGGATGAAGATTTTAGTAATGAACTTACTTAATGCCCAACTCTTGACAAACATCAGTTATTAAAAATCTTCAAAGAAGCAAAATATTCAGAAGACAACTAAAATTACTGATATAAAACCAGGGTCCCGATTTAGGAATTCATCCTCTGATAAAATAATTTTTGCCAGCTAAACAAAATTGATATTAAAACAATGAAAATACAGACTTATGCTCAATAGATTTCCTTTTCCTGCAAGAAGTGACTGAGCTCTAGGAAACTCTTCAAAAATGGACATGAACATTGCTGTCACCTGATCTTGGGAAACATCTTTCCCTGATTTGATTGGAGAAAGGGTTATGATTCTTCTGACCTCATTTTTGTTCTGTGCCAAGCATAGTGGCATGGGCATTTCATGGCATAGCATCATAAAGTTGTTTACAGGTTTGCAACTGAGGTGTACACTTACACTCTATTAATGTAATTGATGTATAAATTAGCATTCAGTGCAAAACTAGTCCTTTTAGACTGTTTTAGTCATTGAAAAGCAGGAATCTGCAGACCTTGACTCAGTTGATGTCTAAGACAAATGGAAAGAAGTTGCCTCTAAACTAGTCCATCTTTCTCCAGTGACAGTACAGGTAGACTAAATGGCCATCTATGTCTAGAAATCTAACTCTGAGACATTTAAGGTCAGATGAGGTGAATCTACATTTACTGACTCAAAATTCCCTCTTGTCTCATAGAGAACGTTTTGTTTGGCTTTGGACATCATAAATTTGCCATTTGTATTTTTTCCTTCAAATTCATAAGCAGAACAGAGGCAATATAATGTTGTCATTTTGCCTCTGAAAATAAAAATGCACATACTTTTTAATGCTTTTTAATGTACCCTTTACAGTACTCTCAGACTTGGTTGAGAGAATATTTCAGGTTTTTGAATGAAACAATTTTTCACCAGTCAAGACAGACAATATGCAGCTGTTCTCTCTTATACAAAGAATATCCCTAGTTTTCCATTGTCTGGTTATGTGTTTCAGTGCTGTAATTACCACATGATATGATGATGCTGCTGATTTTTTTAATGTTCTTTTTTTCTTCTTGCCAGAATACAATTAGCAAAAACAGTCATCCCATAACTGGTTGTCCTCTCAAGAGAAGTGTGAGGGGTTACTCTGTAAACAATTCAAAGTTTCTGGAGAAAAACTTCAAACATTTGTTCAAGTTATTTATTCATAATTTATTTATATTTTTATTTGAGATTTAGTCTTAGCCTCTTTAGACACAGTCCTGATCATCCTTCTCCAGGTGACCCTGCTTTGAGCTGATGGTCTCCAGAGATGCCTCCCCACCTCAACTAGCTGTGAGTCCGTGAAACTACATGAAAGCTGAGGGGTGTATCCCAGGCTGAGTGGATTACACAGCTCTATCTCTTAGAAAAGAAAGGCTGTAGGGTTACTTCATTACAGTGGGCAAGTGCCTTCATGGAAAGGAGACAGTGGACACCAAAAGAGCTCTTCAAGAGGAAAAGAAGAATATAAAGGTCAGAAGTGGAAGCAGGATAATTCAAGTGGCAAAACAAAGAACCAGAGGGACAAAACTTCTTTCAGTGGTGATAGATTAACCAGCACTTGATATATCTTTCACTGTGTTCCCAGAAAGCCTGGTTTAGCCGAACATGAACAACCTTTTGCTAAATACAAGTTATTAATTCCAAGAGCAGATACAAGTAGGTAAATTTAATAGACCAGGATTTACAGAAGTGTTGCTTGGATGATCTAAGATTAATTTTGAAGGATTTGTGAAGTACAGGATAAAGGTTTTGTCCAGGCTGTTGCAGATTTGTGGAGTTTTTTTAAAGCTTCAATAAAGTTTTGTTTCTCCTGGATGTTCTTAATGGTTGCCAAAACTGCCTGTTGACATTTTATCTCTTCATTGAGGTCTGATTTACAAGCCAACTGAAGTGTATTAGAAGTAATGAAAATAAGAGTGTTTCAGCATCTGCTTATGGGTGGGTACTGGAGTGTAACTGTGATGCAAAGGACAGTATTCCCAGTGCCTGGGAATAGTATCAGTGTTTTGCAAGAAGCTTCACTGATGGAGTCTTTCCTTTTATAATAACAGATAGGACTCATACCTGATAAAATCAAAACCCAGAAAAGTCAAATTACCTGATAAAATAAGATTAAAAAGATTTAAAATTATTGACAAAAAACCAATTTGCGGCTTGGAATCACCTCTGGAGCTTTTACTCCAATACAGAAGAGTGATTTTCCCCATGAGGATGCTGTACACCATTCACCAGTGGATGTCATATATTCTGCCAGAAAAAAAATGCTTTGTGGAGTGAATCTACCTGTCAGCCTAAATATTAATGTTGTGTTGTTTGGCTTCACATGAGCACTACTTATTGGCTAGATGCTGAAGCTATTATCTGAAATCTTGAGGTTGACTGAGACCATGGTGGAACCAATGAATGTCAATGAGACTGAAGCCTGCACTGAACAACATCTACTCCTTATGTAAACAGTGGATTGGGGACTGAACAAATCAGAACACCTTAGAAACAGACTCTATATCCTTTCCTGGCATAATAAGAGTACAAAATAAGCATGTTTTGGTTTTTTCAGTAGTGCTCCTTGACCTTTCATTCAGACACTGACACAGAAAAGAGGGATTATGAGAAGATTCCTATCACACTGTTTTCTCTCAGAAGTAGGAGGATGCTCATGACAATAGAAGCATCAGAAATCCTCTTCCTTGCATCCCACAACACAGGGAGATATCATTATCATCACTCCAGAGGTCCCAGTTGTTTCCTGAACCCAGGGGTGGTGATGACAATTTCCTTTCCATACACACAATATTGGACCCTTTACAAATGAACCAACACTGAATTCCTTCAACTCATCCTGCTGCATTCATCACTGAACCCCAGGGATGGAGACATTCCCCGGAGCATACTTCAGCCAACCCTGACTGAATTTTCTGTGTAGAAAAATGAAAGCAGGGAGGGAAGCCTCCCTGCTGTTAGCATACAAGTGTCTGGCAGATGTTAGCTATTTCAGAAAGTGTCTGAATGAAACCAGTTGTCTTCCCTAGAAATAATCACCTGGCTCAGTAATTGCTCCTCATAGCCAATGGTAGTAGCCAAGAGTCCCTCTTTGCTCAACTAGTCCCAAAACAGCAGGAGTCATTTCCTTCCCCTTCATACTTTTCCCATCTCTACCAGTTCAGTCTTTTAGAAGGTTACTACAGAGAAACTGCCTGCAGTTCCTCTATCTTTGCTTCTATATCTGTATAAGGCTATTTCAGGGCTAAGTAACAATCTAGAACACGAAAGCTAGACCAAACAGAACTTAAAAATCTCTTGACTTCTTTATTTCAGAAGGTACGGGGTTTGTATCAGAGAAGGAAACAAATTCTGAGCCTTTTCAGTGTAACCAAATTTTTTAGAGTTAAATTTTATAGACTGAAAAATAATGGCACACACCCTTTCCAGCTGTACTACAAGAAACTTATCTTTAGTTGAAAACGTCTCTAGAGCTAAAAGATCTAATAGACTTGATTTTGGAAAAATAATATATTTGAATCCTTAGGGTTTTACTTTCTGTGGATTTTTTATTTCCCTTTAAGGCAGTAAGATGAGTTTATTTGAACTAAGCATAGGAACTCTACAAGCAGACCTCAGAGTGCAAGTTCAGGACACCAAGCAAATGGTGGGACTGTTGTTACAGAATGGAAGTTCTTGCTTCTGTTGCTTCCATGAAGATGAGCAATGTGCACTTCCCAGACTTATTTAAAGAGATGCTTAAACTTTTTGTTCTAGCTCAGACAAATATCATCAAGTAGTGAACACTGGGAGGAATAGTAAAGACTTTTTAACAGTGAAAAAAAACCCTCAACAACTCCAAGATCTTGGAAAACTGTACAAATATCTAAATAAAGGGAAACTGAGCCTGGCTGAATGGCTGTTTTCAGCAGGGAAAGAATAACTTTTCCAATGTAGAATAAACACAAACTGCAGGGACCAAATGCATTTTTCATTTGGCTGGAATCATCTTGTAATCATTCAATACCCACATCTGTTGATCAGGATGGTTCTGATCACAGAAAAGCTGCAGAATTAACAGCAATGTATGCTTCATCAAACTAAAACGAGAAAAAAGAATATACTGACTCTTTTTCCTGCCAGTGTGTCGGTACAGTGCATTCAAGTCTTTGCCCTCAGCCCTTCTTTGATAATGTTCTGTTCTGTGAAATAAAATGGAAGAAAGCCCAATGGTTGATTTGCCTCTGTGAAGTAGTGCAACTTTAATAAATCAGTGAACAACAAAGGAAAGCAATTCTTATTGCAAGATGTTTCAAAAGGCAAGGATTCACACAGGGCTTGATAATACAGTATAGTAACATTTAGCTAAATGGAGTCATTCTTGCTGAGTACTGTACAAGGAGGAAGATCAAGCCCATAGACTAAGGATGCCCAATATAAAACAGAGAATTAATATAAATTTTAAGACATTGTTAGGATTTACATTGAACATTAATCAACAAAATATGGCTCCCTTACCAGTGTACTACAGTTTAATGTCCCTGATAACAAGTTATGATTCTAATATGATCATAGATAACATTAAGCTTAGTATCAAATTTTATACTGAAGTGGGAAGGCATGAAAACAAATCAAGAAATGTAGTTTAAAATGTACCCAATCCTGAGATTTTATAATGGCAACTACAATAGAAACACAGAATAAAAATCTTTAGTTCACAAAAATTAAATATTTAGAATAATTTTATATACACTTTTAAAAATCTTTCCTGAGTTGACTTTGAAAAACCTCTACACAGGACCACCCCCCACCATCCCCCCCCCGAAATAAACCATTGCTCTTTATCTTCTAATTTTCCTTGGAACATTTTTGTTGGACCTGGATTCTCATTTTAATAAATACAAGAGAAAGACAAGGGCTATTGATAAACATTTATTAAAATGCTCTTCGTGTTTCGGGTAGGAACTGACACTAAGTGTTTTGCATTAAACACCTTCCTCATTCATGTCTCTTGTGAAAGTTCTGCTCTTTCACTATGTCCAGAATGGTCTCTTACATATGTTGAATAAAGTTTGACTACCCCTCACAGCACCTAAAATCAGTGAGGCAGTTTGAAGAAAAAGGTACTAGTCTGTGTGAATAGGAGTTAAAAGAATCTCTTGGAGGACATTAAAGAAGGGATAGTAGAAAAGTTGTGTTGTTTATATTATATATGTATACACCTATATATTTCATTTGCTGGGTCCATTCACAGTTTAAATGCACTCTGGTACTTAGTTACAAAACTGAAATCTGAATATCTCATGTATATCCTTTCTGGTGCTTAGTTACAAAAGTGAAATCTGAATATCTCATGTATATCCTCCATTATTCTAAATACAACTTAATTGTCGTTAGAGGAGAAACAGGTAGTTTTAATGCTATGCAGAGTCTGAGCAAATAAACAAAATGCCAAATAGGAAACTCGGTACAAGTCCAAGTTCATAGTATATAGTTTATCTGTATGATTGCTTATATACTGAGACATTTTCAGCTGCCCCAGAATGTATACTGCTGAACAGTCTTTGAACAATTTCTGCTCTGCTTTTCCATTCAGGGCATGTTGTGTGACTCCTTTCTGGTATCATGAAAGCCCTGGTTCCTTTGAAGGCTAAACCTTCTGTCTGATTTCTTTAAACTCTTTGAAGTCTTGTTGATTTTGAAGTTTCCAAGGTTATTTAGGAAAATTTCTCTTGGGTTTATGATGACTGCCTCTCAATCTCTACAACTACCTGAAAGGAGGTGTAGCAAGGTGAGGGTTTGTCTCTTCTCCCAACTAACAAGAAATAGAAGAAGAGGAAGTGGCCTCAAGTTGTGCCAGGGGAGGTTTAGATTGAATATTCAGCAAAGTATCTTCACTGTAGGGGCTGTCAAGCACTGGAACAGGATATCCAGGGAGGTGATGGAGTTACCATCCCTGGAGGCATTGAAAGGACATGTAGGTGTGGTGCTTAGGTTTATTGGTGGACTTGCCAGTGCTGGACTAATGGTTGGACTGGATGGTCTTGGATGTCTTTTGAAACCTAAACCATTCTATGAGTCTGTCTTTCTATTTGATGAATTTATTTAATCAGCCTTGCATAGTATTGTAAGGTCATATAAGTATATTGCTTCAAGCGATTTCAGATTATTTAAAAATCAGAAGATTTGATTATACAAAATCTTTGCTTCTTTTCACTACTTATTCATTATTCCTTCAGTATTGAGAATGAAATGCTTCATTTTTGTATTTGCATGCAAAAATCTAATCTACTTTAGTGGACAAGCATTCATTCTGAATACACAGCAGTTAGGTTTGCCTTCAAGTTACATCATTGCTTGGGAGAAGAGTTTCCTTTATTATGATGCTTAGAAAATCAAAGGGGATTGTTCTCTTCTGCTTCAGCTCCACTATTCAGGAGCTGACTAAAATGTCCTGTTTTGCAGAAGTGTTGAGCACTCTTAAAGTCCCATGTGTGAGAGCTACAGGTGGTTAATGAAAATGAAAGCTCAACTACATCTGCGAAAGAGACTAAATATGGATTTTGAAGCCTCACTGTAAGAAGGAAAGCTTTGACATTTCAAACTAATAATACTGGGCAGATTTTTTTATGCCTTAATGATCTTTCTGAAAGTAGTCATCTTACCCTTTGGAATGGGGTATAGGATCTCTGAGGATTAAATGTGCTGTACAAGCACAATTAATTAGACTACCTACTGTCATATAGTTCTGCAGGGTTTATTTATTCACCCAGTAGCACTAAGACTGGCTGCTATAGAACTGTCCAAAAATGTCTTATTGAGCCTCTAAAACAGCCTTCAAAGCAACTTCCTCTGAGTCTCCAAAACAGAGGCTGCATATGAACTGCCTGCTGTGACTGCAGGCTAACTCCCAAGCTCTTCCAGAGAGTATTTTGGAGAGGGCCAAAGCCACCTGACATGACCCAAACTGTGCTGGGATAGTTTAATAGTGCAAATTTACAGTGCAGACAATTAATTTTCACTGCTTGGGAGTCTTCCTTGTAACTGTTTAAGTTACATATATCGACACAGCTGTAATGTCCAGACATGCCACCAGTGACTTCATTGATGCAATTTGTGCCATAATTGCTTTCCACCTGCACGGTGAGACGTGGAGTCCACACCACAGGATCCTTACAGCTGAGGAACTGAGATACAGGAGAAATAAAGCACAGACTCTACCTCACAGTTACTTTAAGCATTAACTAAGGAAGCAATTTTCTGATTGCCTCTATATCAGATAAAGCTATAGAAGAAGCCAGGGGAGACTTTATGCATATGGAGAGAGAGATGTTTGTAGAGGTAGACTGAAGTTCACCCAGGCTGTGATTGGGCTGTGCTCTAGGTTTCTCCGTTGATGAGAAGGGACAGAGCTCCCAGCTGAGTTGCTAAAAGCTATGTCAGTGCTGTGGTAGAATGCACCTAGGCTGGAATAACTTGCAAAAAGTTACAAGCTAAGTCACTGTCAAGCCTGGGACTTATGGCAGTCTTTTTTTCCCTAGGCAAGAGATAACAATGATTATACAAGACATTGTTGTCACGCAAAGGATGCTGAGACAGACTTAAATGCTGCAAGTTTTATCATGGAGTCTGTAACTGATGGTACACATCCACCCTAAAATTACCTTTGAGAACAATACAAAGGAAGTAAAGAAAGGAAGAAAAGGGAAAGCAAAAACTCACACATGGCTGGACAAGAGTGCAAGAGTCTCCAATGCAAGTATCTTCTGGTGATCCTCTCCAGGTGGTGCTAATGATGATGATGATGATTTTCCACCATGATTTTCCATAGCAGGAATAATATATTCTGTCTATATAATAGACAGAATATATTATATTCTATAGATAGAATAATATATTCTATCTATAAACTGTCTTCTATATTCTAAGAAAATTTTCTTAAACTGCTTAATTAGATTTAATACCTCTGTCTTCAAGACTTTATACATCTGTGGTCCTCTAAATTTATTAGATGCTAATGCATTTCTTATGGTCACAATCACAGAAGATCACTGAGTCCATTTTTGTAAGAGAAGGTTTGCAACAGTAGGCTTATTCTCAGGCCAGTTATCCCACATTTAAAAGTCTGTTCCTGATAAGTCTGTGATTTCCTTCATATTCACTTATTTTACACCATCTGAGGATATAGCCCTCTGGCTACAAGCATTAGCTATCTGCAGTTCCAAGCCATAAAATTCTTTACAATATTAACTTGGCATGTGTTTTGTACAATAACAATTTTCCAGGACAGTAAACTTTTCCAGGATAGTAAACTCACGATATTTCCCTGGTTGCAGTTATATGTTTCAGTCTGCTGCCAGATGCTGCAGATCTTCCTGGGTCTGGCAAAATTCCACACAATTTAACAACATTGTTGTTGGTGTGTATCATTTCTTTACTTAGAATCCACTTGGAGATATTAGTTATTATAGGTCAAAGACATCAAATTCAATGGAAAAAAATCTTACAAATCGAGCGTTGAGAGTGGCCCTTTCATTCATGCTCAATTGTGAGACTCTAGATGGTACTGTGACCACTACATAAGGCTCAGTATAAGCCTCATGAGAGACAAGAAACTAGGAGGAGAGCAAAACAGCAGTGAGATGATGGCACTAATCACTCAGACAAGCACAGAGCCCCAGAATGTCTAACTATAGCAGATTTTGGATGAATTCAGCCCGAGCAGGTTTGAGGGGTTGTGAGAAACTTCTCTCACAGATGAAAGGTGGTGTGGGGGACTGTGGAAGTGTGTTCGTCTGCATAAGTAGCAAATGATTGCTGAAAGCTGACACCTTCAGCAAAGTGAGATTAGATGTTTGTATTCTGTATGAGATGCTACTCCTTGAAACTACAGGTAATGAGGCAGTCCTGGGGCAGGTTCAGCAAATTTGTGAGTGACAACTAGTGAAAGAAGCTGTCAGCTGTTATGGTAAATCTGTGTTGAGGTGGGGACTAATAAATACTGCTGGCTGCATCAACGCCTTTAATTCATCCAACCTGAGCTGGGCTTGGTCATAATGACAAAGACACTTGTTAGCCCCTAACAGCATGAATGTACTTATCAGGCACCTGGTCTGGATGGCAAAATGTGTATATGACGAAAAGGGAGAGGGAGGGGAAAAGTGTGTGTGTGTGTATGTACACACCTGTACTTCCACCCATCCATACACAAATTATTTGTGACCATGTAACAAATATGTGACATGATATATTTGAACATGAAGTGTGCAGAAAGAAAGAGGAGTTGGTTTGGCTGAGTGCCCCATTGGCTGTTCTTGGACAGTGTTGTGCTGCTTTGCTGGTGGCCAGTCTGCCTGAACCAAGGAAAAGTAATTGTCGTGGTGCCAAACTGAGTTATTTGTAAAATAGAGCAATGATAAATTCTGGAGAAGCCAAACTCTGAAGAAAAGTCATTAAATAACTATGGGTCACATGAACTCCTATATTCAGCTATTATTCTCTGACAGTGATCAAATGGGGGAAATATTATCAGAAGAGTACAGAGTAAAATGTACTGTTCTAATTTCTGGGAATCTTAAGTAGTGTAAGAAGATCTCTCTGTCTTTATTTCTCTCTCCTTAAAACTTCAGTGAACTTCTGGAAGTCACATGTAGGGATTCTCACGGTGTTCTACATCTTGTGATGTAGAGTGGGGGAGGCACAAACATGACTCCTATTTCATGGCTGTATAAATGATGACTAAAAAGAGATGATGTCTACAGCAAGTGTCCTGGTTGTAGGCAGGTACTTGTAGAATTTTTAGAGCAAGTGAGTCAACAATGAACTCCACCAGAATTCAGTTTTCTGTTCTTCAGCATCTAAATATTTCATGCTCTACACAAAACAATGGCGATTTCAGGGACAGAGTTTGTTTTCTTTTCAAAGAGGCCATCTATATTGCTATTTTGACATTTTGCTTGGTTTCTTGTTGAGCAAGGGGACTTTAATGATTCATTCTCTTATCATTGCACAGGATTACAAGAAAAAACAGCTTTTTGCCATTTTCCCACCTCCAGTCCACCTGAGACACTCTCAGCCTCTGAATATGATAAGATCAATCTTGATTAGATTCCTACAGATCTGTGTATTGAGGCAAGCTGTATCTCATTCTACACTCAGGTCCTGCATCTCACTTTTGAAAATATATATTATTAATATCACTGCTGCTTATCATTTCTTCTGTTATTAAGACAGTAAAGCCAGGCAATATTTGACTTTGAAAAGTATATTTAAAGTTGTACCACCAATTCAAAAGTTTTATTTACAACAACAACAAAAAAAACCCTTAGTATGCAGCAGAATAGACAAACCAAGCTTACCTCTTGATAGATTTTTTTCAAAATCTGATACCTGGACTGTTGTAGGCTCTTGCAGAAAGCATTCACCCTCAAAGTTCATTTGTGAACACTTGAAAAACAGATTTTGTCCTTCTACATTTCATATTGTGTCACTTTGCAAATCATGTTAAGTACAGAATATGAACTAATTGTGAATGCAATACTATGAAAAGTAGTTGCTCAGGAAAAGAAAAATTGGTAAGACGACTCCCAGTCTAGCAGAATATGCTACACTAAGATCCAGAATCTGAATTTCGATTTTGAATCTTGAGAAATTGCATTGAAAATCACTAGTAAGACCATATTAACCAATAGAACAGTTAGGCATGGATGAGGTTCTTCTCATTGCTCTTTCTTTATTTTTTTCCCAGAGACTTTGAAGGCTTTTTCCAAAATGAAATCATTATCTACTTTATGCTGGAATTGCCTCTAGGAAGCCTTTGAAGAGTTTTCGAATAGTCTTCAAAGAAAGCAAAGCATTCAATCAGGAACTGGCCCAACTCGAGTGAAACCAGTCAACTGGCTGATTTATACCACTGAGGGATCTGATCTGCTACTCTTCAGGCTCAGAAATATGTTCAACTCCCTATTAGATAAGCAGCTGGGTAATGGCTTCCATGTGGATGCCTTACATGGGAAATGCCAGGTAGCTCTCTGAAGTCCAATTTTATGCAGATCAGAATAAATGGTAATTGAAGAACACAGAAAGCATCTAGCTACTGTGTGCCAGCTCATTACATTAGTCAAACTTCTTAACTATGGAAGCAGTAATCAATCAGAGACTTCAATTCAATTTTGGGCCATGAGATGGGGCTTTGTCTGGGTCAGGTTCTCCAGCTTGACAGAGATTTAGATAGCAAATGGCCAGAAGAGAAATAAACAGACACCTTTACACACCTGAAATTGGTTTTGCTTCCCCAGTACAGCTTAGGGAAGTCCACCAGGGCCCCCTCAAATTCCAAGGCACATTTTTTTTGCTAGGCATTACGGAAGCAAGTTGTAATTCAGGTATGTATCTATTTGTTCCTGATGTACTGGACCACTGGGCTTGGAAAGGAGGGTATGTCTTACTGTGCTACCATTTCAATATTCCTTAAGAGACGATCCTAGGTCTGACTGCTGTGTATCACATAGCATCTATATTTACTATGCAGGAAATATCTTCCAAAGCAGTGAGAATCCACTCCCATTATAGTGTTTTAATTCTTAACTTGTTCTGGGTCCTATACCCTAAGGCTAAGGAAAGATACTTTTTTACGTGTCAGAAGTAGCTCTCTCATGAGAGAGGTGGATGTTCTCTGTTCAGGATTTCAATTAGAGGGCCAAGCATGTCTTCACAAGGACAAGCCACTGATGCACTTTGAGCAGTCCTAATGAATATAATGCATATTCTCATAACTAGAAGATAAGCAGGCATTTTCATATATATCATCTGCCAGTATAATTAATAGGTGCCTATATTTATGTATCAGAACTGAATGATGATGATTTAAAAATCGCTTAGTGTTCAACATGTCAAAATATTAAATAAGACTGGGATACCCTGAGCCCCAAATGATGGCAATAAATATTCCCAACTTTTCCCTAGTTCCCCTTCCAGCTGTCACAGTCCTTTGTTCTGATTAATAGAATCAGCCTTCTAAAGTCAAAGAAAAGAAATAATTTTAAATGGAGAAGTAGGATATCAGTCGTGAATTCATACTCTGTTCAGCCCAGAGGCAGGGAGTGATGTAAGAGGCTTTGGAGTGGCTTTCAGC